>NC_079193.1:213992734-214287734 GCF_029499605.1 Hyla sarda | reverse complement strand
TATATATATATATATATATATATATATATATATATATATATATTGTGGGGTCTCTCACTCTGTGTGTCCCTTGGATATGACATTAATCGTGTCCAGTATAGAAAACTTTTAGTTCTGGGGGTGTACACAGCAGGGAGCAGTATATATATATATATATATATATATATATATATATATATATATATATATACTGTAGTTGTGTTGAACCTTGCACTACATTGCCCAGCAGCCCTCACTCTTCTGGGGTTGTCTACATTACTGTAGAATTGTATCCCCGATCCACAGGAAGTAGAATACATGTATTATAGCTGGGGTCTGACACATCTGCAACATGTGAACACAAGCGAATTATATATTCATGTCCGGCTGCCATAAATCATTCTTTGGCACCGTTCACACTTTTTTCCAACATGGTTTCTACAGCTTCTTATGCTTCAATATTTCATCCAGTTAAAAATCTATAATAAAGTGGACTTATTAAAAGTCATTGTGGGAGAATGGCTGATAATGGACCTTAAAGGGGTTAATCTGGCATTTAACACATTATCTCCTGTCCACAGCAGACTGTCCATGTGCACGAAGCTCAGATTTGAGAAGCCCCCATAATACGTCTCTATGGGAGTGCTGGAGATACATGACCGATGTGCTCGTGTATGCTTCACAAAGACACTTGGCCGAAACGTTGCACATGTACACTTTGGTGTGGAATAAACTTAAAGCTTTCCTTTGATTTTCGGATCTCTGGCGTTTATTTTGCCGTGACCATTTGCTTCTGGGCAATGGGATTCTGCTGTGCTGTGCACATGGCGGAATTTTTAATTCCCGTGTCTGCAGAAAGAATTAACTTGTCCACTCTTTCTGGGGACACCTCACGGAATGCATTGCCGTCTATGAGACCGCACATTTCCGCATAGTCCTAATGCTGGCATGTTATGCTGCCGCTCGCAGTCTGCGTAGATTCCGATGTGTGAACATAGCTTTGTGTTCTAAGGGTAAGGGAGGGATTACACATGGGGGGTCTATTCCAATAAGAAAAAACGATCAGGCAGCCTGCTGGGCTGTTGCTGCTTCTTTTGCATGGTTTACGGTTTCCCATTGGTGGGAGACTGTTATTTAAAGGAGATATCCAGTGGTGAAAAACATATCCCCATCTTAAAGGGGTATTCCAGGAAAAAACTTTTTTTATATATCAACTGGTTCCAGAAAGTTAAACAGATTTGTAAATTACTTCTATTAAAAAATCTTAATCCTTTCAGTACTTATGAGCTTCTGAAGTTAAGGTTGTTCTTTTCTGTCTAAGTAATCTCTGATGACACGTGTCTCGGGAAACGCCCATTTTTGGAAGCAAATTCCCATAGCAAACCTCTTCTAAACTGGGCGGCTCCCGAGACACGTGTCATCAGAGATTAGACAGAAAAAAACAACCTAAACTTCAGAAGCTCATAAGTACTGAAAGGATTAAGATTTTTTAATAGAAGTAATTTACAAATCTGTTTAACTTTCTGGATAACCCCTTTAAGGATAGGGGATACGTTTCAGATCGCAGGGGGTCTGACCGCTGGAGCCCCCCCACGATCTCCTGTACGGGGCCCTGACTCGCTGACCATATAGCGCGTGTTCACCATCGCACAAAGTGGCGGCTGACACGCCTCCTCAATACACAATCCGGCTCTGCCATAAGGTTGTATTGAGGGGGCGTGTCGGACGTTTTTCACCACTGGACTACCCCTTTAAAGTAAAAAAACATGGTTTGTGATATGGAAATCGGCGTGGTTTCCACATGTATAATCACACAGTTAATGGTTCTAAGATATTAAACAGGTTTTCCAGTCCACAGTATTGACTGAGGACTCCAATTTATATGTCCGTAATAAAGAGCTAATGGTAATATATAGGGTGCGTATTTTAACAACACAGCATGCATGTATTTAACATTTTTTACGGATGGCGAAAAACCCATTGAAGTGCATGCTGAAGGATTACATAACAGGTGTGATCAGTAATGCAGCAGCTGATCATCTGTATTGCTTCCTTTTTTCGAGGTGTAGTTCAGTCTCCTACCTAGAAGACAGCACATCAGATTCCCTGATCAGAAATGCTCTTGACATACTGGTGACGTCTTCTGCAATACACCCAAACAATACAGTGCAAACATTTACCAATACGCGTGTGGGAAATAGGCCTGTCTTGCATAGAGACTTTTCTAGATGTTTTATTGAAATATTCCTGTGGATCAACACAGTAGAGTTAGGGTCTATTCACACGGCAGAATTTCTGCACCAATTCCGCTTTCGCTCCCTTGGGTGGTTTCTGGCTTGTGCGGAATTGGTGCAGAAATTCAGAAGTGTGAATGGGAGTGCGGAATCCCATAGAAGTCTATTGGGCTTTCATTTGAGGTGGAATTCTGCTGTGTGAATAGACCCTTATAGTTTGGGTTTGAAGGAACGTTGTCTTTTTTGCTAACAGAATTATAACAATGTTTTTTTTTGTTTTTTCTTTCTTGTACAGAAAATCTGCTCTGATCGCATGTGAGGATTTCTGTGACAAAATCTTGGATTGTTAAAGAAACAATGTCACTTTCAAGTCGGGTGCAAGTGTTAAATCTTTACAAGGTCTTGTTAAGAGAAAGCCAGAAGTTCAGTTCCTACAACTACAGGTAAATGAGACAGATGATGTCGAGTGTCCCTCCACTCCAGAGCCACTTTAACTATTATATTAACGGGGTACTCGGGTGGAAAACATTTTTTTTTAATGACTTCTATTAAAAAAAATCTTAATCCTTCCAGCTCTTATCAGCTGTTGTATACTACAGTGGAAGTTGAATTGTTCTTTTCTGTCTGACCACAGTGCTCTCTGCTGACACCTCTTTCTGTGTCAGGAACTGTCCAGAGTAGGAGCAAATCCCCATAACAAACTTCTCCTGCTCTGGACAGTTCCTGACAAGGACAGAGGTGTCAGCAGAGAGCACTGTGGTCAGACAGAAAAGAATTACACAACTTCCTCTGTAGTATACAGCAGCTGATAAGTACTGGAAGGGTTAAGATTTGTAAATAGAAGTAATTTACAAATCTGTATAACATCACGACCAGCTTGTGACATGCCCCCTAAATGCAAGTCTATGGAAGGGGGCGTGACGGCAGGAACACCCCCCTCCATAGACTTGCATTGCGGGGGCGTGGCCATGATGTCACGAGACTCTGCCCTGCATCGCCAGTCATTCGGCACAGAGTGAAGTTCGCTTTATGCACTGGATGTCTGGGGTGCCGCAGCCGAGATCGTGGGAGTCCCTAGCGGCAGGACCCCCGCAATCAGACATCTTATCCCCTCCAACTTTTGCAAAACTACAACTCTCAGCATGTACTGATCACCAAAGGGCATGCTGGGAGATGTAGTTATACAAAAGCTGGAGGTACGCAACTACAACTCCAAGCATGGCGAGACAGCTGTTTGCTTGCTGGAAGTTTTAGTTTTGCAAGATTTAGAAGGCCACAGTTTAGAGATCACTGTATAGTGGTCTCAAACTGTAGCCCTCCAGATGTTGCTAGGCAACTCACCGGCTTCCGTAGTCTGCAGCAGGGAGCCAGCCGCACGTCATCGCCATTCACCGTCAGTTCCCCTGTTCTGCCCGGACAACTGTTGGAACGGGGGAACCAAACTTTAACCCCGCCCCCGATCTGCTATTGGTCGGTTGCCCCCCTGTCACCTCACTCCTATCTCTTCAGGGGGATCGGGGCTGTCTTGGACAGCCCCGATCCCCCTTATTTTCCGGGTCACCGGAGACCCGTTTGACCCAGAATTGCCGCAGATCGCCAGTCTGAATTGACCTGCGATTTGCGGCGATAGCCGACATGGGGGGTCTCAGGACCCCCCTCGGCGATGTGCCGGGATGCCTGCTGAATGATTTTAGCAGGCATCCCGGTCCGGTCCCCAACCAGCTATCTGCGGGGTCCGAAATTCCGACAGGCTTACCCATATGCCCTCAGTCCTAAAGGACTCTAAAACGGGGGCATATGGATACGCCCTCAGTCCATAAGGGGTTAAGGAACTGTATTATGGATGATGGTGTTTAAGTTGCTTTATTTCTGAACAATATTGGGAATCAGCTAACAATGTATTTGCTTTACACATTGTATGTACAGTGCATTTGGTAATTTTTCAGATTCTTTCACTTTCTCACATTTTGTTCTAAAATAAAAATAAAAACTACATTTTCCCCCAACATTCCGAACTCAATACCCCATAGTGACAAAGAGAAAACTTACTTTTAGACATTTTTGCTACTAAAACTAAAATATTGCTTTTTAAAAAGTATTCAGACCCTTTACTCTGTACATAAAGCACCATTTGCAGCAATTACATCCTCAGCCTTCTTGAGGAGGATACCACCAGGTACGCACACCTGGTTTTAGGGGTATTATGCGATTTTTCTCTACAGATCCTCTTTCAGGTTGGATGGAGACTGTCGGCAGAAGCCATTTTAAGGTCTTTCCATAGATGTTCAGTTAAAAACTGAATTTACCACAAGTGACTCCAATTGAGGTGTAGAAACATCTCAAAGATGTTTAAGAGAGTTGGGGAGGTATGGTTTCATAGGATATGGATTTTGGTACCTACAATACTATTTTCCACTATTCAAACAGATTAGAAATTATCATTAAACATTATTATATGGATCTACAAAATGTTCCTCGTGTATCGGTGAACTACCAGGACATGTAGAGATTAAAAAGAACTTTCTACAGACTAAAAACTCATAGGCTGGGTTCAAAGGTAGTATTTTGGTCAGAATTTTAGGTAAAACCAGGAGTGGATCTAAGACCCAGAAAAAGGGCAAATATTTCCATTATAGTTTTTCTTATTGTTTCTTTGACTTTTAAATTTGGTTAAAAATACTGAGCAAATACTGATTAAAATACTACCTGTAAACCCAGCTGTAATGTCGAGCACTGTGGCAAAGCTATTAGAATGCTTTTTTTCACGTTTCAACCTAATCAGAAAATCTTTTTAATGTCTTTCCCTGACATACTATTATTAGGGAATTGATATTTAAGATGTCTGTAAGTAAAATAAAGATTGTTATAGCCATAGCATCACGTCTTGTATGTTCCCTGATAATCCCATCTGTAGTAAAACAGCACTAAAGTGGATAATAGTGGGAGCCCTCACATAGCTGTTTATATGGAAAAATAAAAAAAAAGTTATATTTGTTAGAACAGGGTAAAGCAAATATATTTTATGTTCTTTTTTTTTTTTTTCTTAAAAAACAAGTACCGTATATATTTGAGTATAAGCCGAGTTTTTCAGCATGATTTTTCGTGCTGAAAACGCCCCCCTTGGCTTATACTCGAGTGAACTCTCCCCTGTCAATCCCTTCTCAGTGGTCTTCAACCTGCGGACCTCCAGATGTTGCAAAACTACAACTCCCATCATGCCCAGTTGTAGTTTTGAAACATCTGGAGGTCCGCAGGTTGAAGACCACTGCGGCCTTCGTCATCATCTAGACCCCCCCCTTTAGTTTTCTACTCATCTCCCCTCGGTGGAAAGGAAGGGTGAGCTGGTCCAGGACGCAGGGACGTCCCTCTGCGTTGTCGTCAAGGCAAAGTCACTAGTCCGGGGCCGGCCTGGAGCGAAGAAGAGGGCCTCCCGGTGTTTCAAAACTACAACTCCCAGCATGCCCAGACAGCCGATTGCTGTCCGGGCATGCTGGGAGTTGTAGTTTTGAAACATCTGGAGCTCCGCAGGTTGAAGACCACTGATTGAAGGGATTGACAGGCAGTGATGATGAATGGGGGGGGGGGGGGGGATGATGACAGGCGGTGATGATGACGGGGGTCTGGATGATGACAGGGGGGGGATAATGTATTTCCCACCCTTGGCTTATAGTCGAGTCAATAACTTTTCCTGGGTTTTTGGGGTGAAATTAGGGGCCTGGGCTTATATTTGGGTCAGCTTATACTCGAGTATATACGGTATACAACTTTTTTTATCATATATTTTTTTTTATTGAAGCTTTTTTAAACACAAAAATAAAGTACAAACAACCCACTTCCCAACCACCCCTCCCCCACCCCCCAAACATACAATCCGTCCCAACCCCACAACCCTAATACATCAGGCTATGAAAGAGCAGACAAAAGTCAGGCAAATCAGATAAACAAGTAGTGTAGTGTGCAAGACATGGTCTCCCAAGGTCAGGTGACAGGGAAACGAGAGAGAAGTAGAAGCACACCACACACCAGAGGAGCAAACCACCATCACACAGACCAAACAGGAAACGTTCAGACCGACCAATCACACACCACACACAAGAACCTCGCCCACACACAATCAAGGAATATAGAAACAAATCTTCAGGAGGGTTACATTTCCTCACTCAGGGACCCCAGATGCCATCAAACTTATGCTCCACCTTTTGATTAATGTAAATCCCCTTTTCCAATCTACCTATGAACTTAACCCGAGCAATCAAATCTGCCACATCCGGAGGAGTAGGCCTAATCCAATACTGCGTTATCAGTTTCCGTTCCTGATAAATAACACATAGTACGCCAATCTCCACCAATGAGGGTTCCTGTCCACAACCAAGAAGACCCAGTAGACATACTCTAGGGAGCCAAGCCAAGGTCACCCTGTACACCGTCTGGATAAGGGCAAGCACCTCCCTCCAATAAGTATCCAAGAGGGGGGCAGTCCCAGATCATATGTATTAGATGGGCCTCCAACCAAAAGTATAAAACTTTGATATCATTGTAAATGTACTAAACCTCAGTATAAAGATGGGCATGTCAGTTTTAACATACACCAAAAACAAAATAAAATGGCTCTGTAGATAGAAAAATAAAATATTATGGGTCTTAGAAAATACTGTAGAAACATAAGCAATGAATCTAAATTCACTTAGTTGGATAAGGGTTAAAGGTGTTTTCCGGGCAGGAAAGTATTTTATTTTTAAAATGCCTTGGGGTTCGGTGGAAATATAATATATAGCATAATCACCAGCCGCTCCCAATAAAAAAAATGTAATAAAAAAATATATATATAATTTGTTTCATGGAGTGCCAAGATAAAAAATAAAAACTTGGGTATGATTCTAAAGGCCAAAATGTTACAATATACCTATACATATCTAATAAGTATATGTGGTTGTATAAAAACTAGATGGACTGTGTATATTAATGAAATAAGGTGAAGGTAATGCTTAGTTCTCCACAATAAATTCTTCTTAGTCCTTATGACACTAATCTTTAGAGCTGCTGTATTAGAGACTTCCTACAGCTCCTAAGTGTTTTCCCTCTCCATGTATCTTGTCCTTTAGCCCTTCCGCTGTTTATGCGTTTCCTCTTTGACCCATAAACCCATTAGCTTGCTGTTTCCCTGGTTCATTCATTTGATGTTGATGATTCAGGAGGATCCTTATTACCATCTTCTAGTCATCAGGTTTCATACTGGATAGCCACCTCTTCTCTGTCTTTCAGCCACATCCATTTTCCAATAATGTTTAATGTCTTGCATTGTGTGTAATGGTTTCCTATAGTTTTCCTGGATATTTTTATACTTGTATCAATGCCAGGAATTATGCTTTATTATAATTTTTATATTATATTTGGAAAAATATTCAGTTATTGAATGTAGTAATTGGCTACCATACGTTACCGTATGGTTATCACTTTTTGGCTGCTAAGGGTCTCGACTGCTGAGATCTGAATCTATCATCTTGTATGTTGTCCTTCCCTTGCTAGGGACCTTGGTAAGTCCGGTTATCGAGCCTGGATTTTTATAGTATGAAAAGGATTGGTGGTGAAGCTTTCCATTCCCTTTCTGGGCCGCTCCAGCTTTTTAGACTAGATCAGGCGCTGTATAGATAGCACTGGGCAAGTAGGATTTATTTATGTGTTTTATAAGTGAGTGGGAAGGCTGTATTTGTTTTGTTACTAGACAGTAATGACAGGAGAAGCCTTGTTTTAAAGGGGTACTCTGCTGCCCTGCTTCCGGAGCTCCGCTCCCCAGTGTCGGGAAATGGATTGTTCCGAACGGCTGTGTGTGGGCTTCCATGTTCAGGGCCGCCCCTCGTGCCGTCACGCTCCCTTCCCATAGACTTTTGTTGAGGGGGCGGGCGTGATGTCACGAGGGGAGGCCCTGAACACGGAAGCCCGCACACAGCCGTTCGGCACAAAAAACTTCCGGACGCTGGGGAGCGGAGTTCCGGAAGCAGGGCAGCGGAGTGCCCCTTTTAAAGGAAACCCGACAGATGACTCAACCCCACTAACCTCACTAACCTATATTGGTGGTTAGTGTGCGTGATCCTGAGTAAAACCTTACCCCAATCCATTCAGCCATTCCTGAGATAAAGCACAATCTTGAAGTGTGGAAATGATCTCCTAACTGCACATGGGGCAGTTTGACGACTAGACGTACCACTGACGCTGTCCCCTGGTCAGAAGTATGACAAAGATTACATACATTTTCTCATAAACATAATATTATTAATTAGGGATCGACCGATTATCGGTATGGCCGATATTATCGGCCGATAATCATGATTTTGGGCATTATCGGTATCGGCAATTATGTTGCCGATAAGCCGATAATGCCCCGCCCCCCGCACCGCCCCCACCGCACCGCGACCGCCACCCCGCCGCACCGCACCCCCGACCCACCGCACCGCGTCGCGCACCCCCCACCGTGATGCTGGGTGGTATACCGGTATGGATTTTTGCCCATACCGCTATACCGGTCGGGCCCCTCCCCCACCCTCCGAGTCAATAAAAAAATTAAATTTACTCGTAATGGGGGTGGTCCGGGCCATCCATCCTTCCTTCATGTAGTGTCCGGGGGCGTTCCGGGTGAAGAGTGAACCGGTCCGGGCTGTCCTTCTTCTCCGGCGGTCATCTTCTCCACTCCGGGCAGGCTCCGGCCTAGTACACTGCATAGACGCCGCTGCGCCGTGACGTCAGGTGCAGTCCTTCAGTTTTAACTGTTGACACCTGACGGGAAGGGTTCATTCATTCATACTATATGCACCAAAATTGGATTGTGTATTTGGATGCGGTAGTAGGAGCGTTCTTTTTCAATGCAGATTTTTTAACTGTGCACTGTTTATGAGAATGCTTCCTGACATTCCTCTCTGACCTCGGTCAACAATGAGTTGTTTACATCCGGAAGAGTTATTCTTGTGCGATCCTTTTCCTCGATCACACATGCTTGGTAGTTTGTGAAATTCTGGCCCCAGCTATTACTTAAAGGGGTACTCCGGTGGAAAACTTTTTTTTTAATCAACTGGGGCCAGAAAGTTAAACAGATTTGTAAATGACTTCTATTAAAAAAATCTTAATCCTTCCAGTACTTATTAGCTGCTGAATACTACAGAGGAAATTATTTCCTTTTTGGAACACAGAGCTCTCTGCTGACATCACAAGCATAGTGCTCTCTGCTGACATCTCTGTCCATTTTAGGAACTGTCCAGAGCAGCATAGGTTTTCTATGGGGATTTTCTCCTACTCTGGACAGTCCTTAAAATGGACAGAGATGTCAGCAGAGAACCCTGTGCTCATTATGTCAGCAGAGAGCTCTGTGTTCCAAAAAGAAAATAATTTCCTCTGAAGTATTCAGCAGCTAATAAGTACTGGAAGGATTAAGATTTTTTTAAATAGAAGTAATTTACCAATCTGTTTAACTTTCTGGCACCAGTTGATTTAAAAACAAAAAACGTTTTCCACCGGAGTACCCCTTTAAGATACCTATACTAATGTCGATTCACAATGAAACTGATCCACAGAAAACTCACTTTTATGATTTCATGCTGAACTCCAGGGTCACCTGTCTAATTTCCATACAGGGAAATGTCAATCGTGAAAATACAGGTGTCTCTAAGCTATGTTCACATTGCAGAATGGCAGTGCGGAATTCCGCATGGATATTGCACACGGACATTCTGCTGCAGCTGATTTAGATTCTGATTTAAAAAGCATTGCTGTCTATGAGAGAGCTGATTTCCGAGTGGTCATAGTGACAGCATGTTCTGCCAGTGCTCTGTTGTGGAATGTCCAACAGCTTCTTACACTGGGAGAGCTGGCATCCTGAAAGTCTGAAACGAAGCATCCCAGTGGGTCAATACCTCAGAGCAAAACGCAATTGCTCAGAGGATGGCCCCTTCCAGAAAGAAAGTAGCAATTTAATGGAGAGATTTATCGCAAGAGGGTACCCGAAGAGATGTATGAGAAGGGCCTATAATAGAGCAAAACAAAGTGACCGTGTAACCATATTGGGACCAAAGAAAGCACCAATTGGAAAACCTACCATCAGATGCATAGGCACATACGATGCCTATGCCCCTAAAGTTAGGACAATCCTGACAAAATACTGGAGGATTCTGAAATCAGACCCAGATCTGAATGAGACGTTGACAGAGAGGCCAAGTATTACGTACAGACGGGGCAAGAACTTACGAGACTTACTTGTCCACAGCCATCATCAAGAAAGAAGAGAGGAGTCAAGACCGGGGACATGGTTGCCGGCCCCCCCACAGGGATCATATCCCTGTGGTCACTGTGCCTCCTGCAAATTCATGATAAAAACAAAGAACTTTACCAACCCACAGGATGGGAGAAAATATGACATTAGGAAATTTATAAATTGCAGCAGCCGGAATGTAATATATATAGCAAGATGTACATGCCCCAAACTATATGTTGGAAAAACTATTCAAGAGTTGAGAAAACGTATCAGTAAACATATTAGTACAATCAGAACAGGGACGGACACCCCCATAGCGAGGCACATGAGAGCAAAACACAATAACAAGCTTGATGAGATTAAATTTTGGGGTCTGGAGAAATATGAAATAGGCCCAAGAAAAGGAGATATAAATCAGACTCTACTGAAGGAGGAGGCGAAATGGATTTATCGCCTCAACAGTAAAAATCCCGGAGGATTGAATGAAGGCTTTTCCTTCACACCCTTCCTCGAATAAAGAGGAAGATGCCTGTATATGGAAATATTGGAAATAACAAAAGTATATAGGGACTAATCTGTGAATTTGTGAATACTTCTTTCACGTGCTGGCAACTACCTTTACTTTAGCCGACATGACAGGAAAAAGGAAAGGATAACATATGGTGGTAGATATATATTAGTAGGAGAATTTTTACATCTAGACACATGGAAACCTAGAAATCTATACATACAAAAAGCGACCCCGGACACTTAAATATGAAAACAAAGAAAAATATAATAATTACCTTGGGAGAAGATGGGGACCCACGGATGAAGGATGTGAGCCTGGAGGATGTGAGTCTGGAATCAACAATAACAAATAATATGTGATTTTTATAATCAATAATACTAATAAAACCAAAAGGACAAAAAATAGACATATAAAACATCATGACTCAACAAACTCCATAAAATGAAAATCAAGAAGGATTAGATACGTCTAACCTAACAGAATTATAGTAATTAAGGAGCAAATGAGACATAATGATAAACATAAGAAATACAATATCACTATAGCAACAAAAGACTCACAAAAATTAAAATAATTAAAATAATTATAAGGAATGATCCAACGATGTATAATAAAACCTATAATGAGAACAAAAGCAATCAAGTTTCTAATATTTAGATTACCCACCATATGTATATATGACAACAATAGTGCACCAGAAATAATCAAGGAAGGCTAAAATATATGAAGGACATGAAGAATAGACATTACCTATGAGTAATGAGACCGATCAGGGACAAATGCGCATATTGAGAGTGAAGAATGAGTCTGCGTGTCAGGAGACGGAGCTTGCGTTCCACTGAGAACGGGACAGGAAACACTGCGCACGCGCGAGAAGATGCGCGTGCGCAATAGCGATAAGGAGATGCCCGGGATTATAGTACTACAGGGCATGCGCGCGAATGGCGGCCGGAACACACAGTCTGCCAACCAAGCCCTGATTGGATCAAAACACCTCACTCGGCGCATCGGAAGTGATGCGCCGATACAGGGTTATAAAAGGTAGTGCCGCACGTGAACGCCACAGTAGGCAGCTCTCTGAGGAAGTTAGTTTTCTAACGAAACGTTAGAGCAAAGCATCTAGATTTTAGACAGGAAGACAGTGTCCAATAAGTGCAGAGTTACTATGTGTCAGTAGAGTAACATACTCACCACACACAGCGAGAAATTGGACAACTCTTGCACCAGTAATATAGCACCACTAAGTGGGCATACACAAAAGGAACACTGCCTTTCCTGATAATTTTAAATATATATAAGTTTCACAACCACAGTTAAATTTTTAAGTAACATAAATAAAAGTTATATTTTAATTGGGTTACAGACAGGGTATTGCTCCCCGGAAGGGAGGATTTCCTCCCAGAAGGGGATTGGAAAATAGACTGTTGTGGAATGTCCGCACGGATAGTTACTGTCCAGACATTCCACCATGTAACATAGCCTAAGCGGGTCATGTTAATTTTGTGTAAAACTTTGAGCCTGTGTTCCCACATAGTGTGTGAACTTAGCCTGGAGGTACATCTGTACATGCTGGTGAACACATGCGTTAAAAACCACGCCCCCCCCCCCCCCCCCCACATGTTTACAAGCAGATGTTTGATATTGCCAGTAATTTCAGCAACATCACATGGACATTGTTAAAGAGGACCTGTCATGATCTTGTTACATTTTATAATTCTCCCAGTTCACTGCCCCATCATGATAAACCACCCCCTGCCTTTATTTGTATTATTTGTTAGTTTTCTACCTTGATATTGCTCTGTATTTTCTGTTCAGTCTCAGTCAGATTCACAGACTGGGAAGGGGAGTTACCCAGCAGGCGTCACATGATCTGAAGCCATACAGGGGAGAACTTCCTCCCTCATTCTGCTACACACAGCCGAGAGCAGTTCAGTGTGAGATGAGCTATGATTGGCTAAGCCCCCCCCCCCCCCCCTTTCTTGATTTTGGACTTCTGCCAGGCCAGCAGGAGTCCAAAGTCTGTGCAAAAGAGAGGGGGAAATGTGCTCTGGACTAGTAGGGAGACCCTAGTGGCAGATTTTTTAAACACAAATAAAACATAGAAAACGTTTTTAACCCCTTACAGACTCAGCCCATTTTGGCCTTTTTATTTTTACGTTTTCGTTTTTTTCTCCTTGCATTCTAAAAATCATAACTTTTATATTTTCGTCCACAGACTAGTATGAGGGCTTTTTTGAGCGACCAGTTGTCCTTTGTAATTATATCACTAATTTTACCATAAAATGTATGGCGCAACCAAAAAAAATACTATTTGTGTGGGGAAATTGATAATAAAACTGCAATTTAGCAAATTTTGGAAGGTTTAGTTTTTATGCTTTACAGTAAAATAGACATGTTTTCTATATTTGTGGGTCAATAAAATTGAAATGATACCCATGATTACATACTTTTCTATTATTATACCGCTTAAAAAAAATCGCAAACTTTTAAACCAAATTAGTGCATTTAAAATCCCTCTATTTTGCTGACCTATAACTTTTTCATTTTTCCGTATAAGCGGTGGTATGAGGGCTCATTTTTTGCGCCGTAATCTGTAATTTTTTTATACCACATTTGCAAGTATAAAACTTTCAATACATTTTTCTGTCAATTTTATTTGGAATAAAATGTTATAAAAAAGCAGCAATTTTGGACTTTATATATTTTTTTTTTTACGTTCATGCCGTTTACCGTATGAGATAATTAACATTATATTTTAATAGTTCGGATATATATGCATGCGGCGAAATCAGATATGTTTTTACACTTTTGGGGGTAAAATGGGGAAAAATTGACAATTAAAATTTTTATTGGGGGAAGGGATTTTTCAAATTAGTTTTTTTTTCGAATTCAAAAAGAAGTTTATTAAGGACCAATAGTAATACAAAAACATTAGAAACGTCATCCGCCACGATATACATTTTCTGACAGGAAAGCATATGTAAGCAATTCTGCATGAGATGGCAGCAATACATTGACAATGAGGAGATACAAATAAAGGCAGCAAATAGGCATATGAGGAGTCCCGGGAGCTACGCCTCCCAGTCATCCCGTACACAAGAAAGGGACGTGTAGCAGCCAATGCAAAAATGACAATAAGAAACATGAGAGCAAGTAAACCAGCATAATCAAGCCGGGTGAACAGTAAATGATCAGTAGGCGGAATATGGGCAAGGAAAGACACTATAAGCCCGTAACATATCAACTAAATCAAACAAAAACAACACCGAGAAGGGAAGACTAAACAACACAAACCGAAGAAAAGAGAGACGGAGAGGGGAAAAAAAGGAAAAGGGGGGATAAAGAAGGACACACTGGGGGAAAGAGGGAGGGGGAACCCGGGAAAGGGAGAGAAACTCCACCGTGGAGAAGGACCACCAGGGCCAGGGGCATCCAACCAGTTCCCAAAAAGTGCGTCCTCAGGACCCCACCTCAGGGGGACAGGTTCAGGGCACCGCAGGCAGGGGAGTCCAAAAACGCAGACCACGGCATCCAGCGCAGCAAAAACCGCTCAGATTTGGATGCCGTCTCCGCCATGCACTCCTCCATCCCATGTATATAGATTACTTCACGGACCCAGTCAGAAATTGTCGGGGGTTGGGCAGATTTCCACTTTCTAGATATGACCCTACGTGCCGCGGAGAGAAGAATACACACCAAGCCCACCTTCATGGATTTGATCGAGCCCGGGAGCATCGACAGCAATACAGCCTGTGGGGAACAGGGAACAGCAATGTCCGTCACCCTCTTAATGATCTCCAGAACCCCCGACCAAAATGGGAGAAGAAGGGGGCAGTCAAGCCAAACATGAGACATGGTCCCGGGAGAAGCGCCACATCTCCAGCATACATCTGAGATGGAGGGATAGAAGCGGTGCAACAATGCAGGTACACGATACCATCTAGACAACACTTTAAAGTTGGTCTCTTGTAATTTCACCGAGATCGAGGCACCATGACAAAGGGCATAAGCCTTGGTCCAATCCTGCCGGGCAAGAGTGCAGCCCAACTCCCGAGACCATCCCCCCTGATGAGCCAAAGGTTTAGAACAGGTATGATCACGTAAGAGGGCATAGAGAACAGAGACCAAACGACCAGGGGGGTCAGTACTAAAACAGAGGGACTCAAAGGGGAGTGGGGATCTATGAAGGTCCAGTACCTGCTTCCAATTAGAGTAAAAATGGGTAAGTTGCATATATTGCCATAAGTGAATGGGAGCTGGGGAACCACCTGGAACTATCTCCGCCAATGATTTAATGGAGCCCGAGTGTAAAACGTGGGCGCAAACAAAGACCGTCCCCCTGACCTTACCCAGAAAGGGACCTGCTACCGCACCCGGGGTGAAATCGGGGTTATCACGAAGAGGCGTGAGGGGGCCGTTGGGGAGCAGGAGACCCATCTTGTCAAAAAAGCGATGGCACACCCGGAGCACAGACCGCGCCACAAACGGGAGGCTCGCCATTCGAGAGGATGTCCAATACGATACTCGCAGCCAGGGGAGCGAAGTGAGCGGGACAGGTGTCAAGAGGGTCTCCAAGCGCACCCAAAGTTTCCCCTTAGAGTGGTGGAACCAATTCAGTATTCTCGTGGCTACCGCGGACAGGTAATAGAGAAAGGGGTCGGGGAGAGCCAGACCCCCCTCAGACTTAGGACGCACCAGCGCACTCCGAGCCATACGATGGCCCACCGGACCCCACACATATTTAGTCCACATTCTATCCAGGGCAGTGAAGAATGTGTGGGAGAGGAGGACAGGGATAGTTTGAAAGAGATAGAGAAGACGAGGCAAAAGATTCATTTTGATAATGTTGACCCTCCCAATCCAGGAAAAGTCACGTCTGTCCCATTTAGTCAGGTCAGAGGAGAAAGAGGAGAGTAAGGGGCTAAAGTTCAAGTCATATGTGCGGGTGAGATCGTTGGGGACCTGAACCCCTAGGTATGTGATAGAGGAAGTAGCCCATCTAAACTGATATCTACTTTTAAGGGCCGAGACCCCTATCGGGCCAAGGGAGACATTCAAGACTACACTTTTCGTCAGGTTCAACTTGAAGTTACTAAACCGACCATAATCAGAGATGAGCGATAGGAGGGCCGGGAGACTGGACTCAGGGGACGAGAGGTATATTAAGAGGTCATCCGCGAAAGCTGCACATTTAACCTCCCCGCCACAGACCTTGACACCCCTCAACTCCGTGCTCTGTCTGATTGCCTGGAGTAAATGTTCCATAGCTAACACATAGAGAAGAGGGGACAGGGGGCAGCCCTGCCTAGTACCATTACGTATAGCTATAGGGGTAGACAGGGACCCGTTAATGCGTACCCTAGCCTGAGGACTTGTGTATAGTGCAAAAATGCGTTGTAGCATCATAGGGCCCAAACCCAAATTAGAAAGGACCCCTCGCAGGAAGCCCCAAGCCACCCTGTCAAAAGCCTTCTCGGCATCCAGGGATAGTAAAATACAAGGAATGCGAGAGACCTGGGCATGATGTATCAAAGAGAAAGTCTTCAAGGTATTATCTCGAGCTTCTCTGGTAGGTACAAACCCCACCTGGTCCGGGTGGACGAGGGCCCCCAGCAAGGGGGACAAACGCTCCGCCAAGAGCTTTGCATACAGTTTATCATCAACGTTTATGAGGGAGATCGGTCTATAACTCTGACAAAGGTTGGGGTCCTTGCCCTCTTTAGGGATGACCGTAATAAAGGCCTGTAGGAAAGATTGGGGGAAAGGAGAGGCATCTGAGACCGCATTAAAGGCCCCAAGGAGGCACGGAGACAACTCTGTAATAAGAAGTTTGTAAAACTTCGAGGTATAGCCATCGGGGCCAGGAGCTTTGCCGGACGGCATGGACTTAACAGTCTCCATTACCTCCTCCAGGCCAAAAGGGCGCTCCAGATCAAGAAGCGACTGGGGAGGGAGGGTAGGCAGCTTGGTCCTCCGCAGGTATTCTAAGAGAGCTGGAGGGGGGTCACCCGAGTCAGGGGTCTGAGAGTCCAGATTATAAAGGTCAGTGTAATAGGAATGAAAACAGTCTAAGATCTGGGAGGTCAGGTGGACCAGGGAGCCCGAGGACGACTTAATGGAGGGGACATGGAGGGCCGCCCTTTTATCCCGCAATGCCCTAGCTAGCATCCTACCCGCCTTATTACCCCATTCATAGTACACACTAGAGCAAATCTGACGGTATCTGTTATGTTGTTTATCTATCCGCACCTGTATCTCCCTCCGGACCGCAAGTAACTCACGGTAGACCTCCTCCGAGAGAGAGGATTTATGCCGAGACTCCAAGGAATTTAGTTGAGCGAGAAGGTCTCGCAACTTCTGAGATGCCTCCCGCTTAAGACGGACACCATGTTTAATAAGTACGCCTCTAAGCACACATTTCAGCGTTTCCCAACGGCACTGAGGGGACGTGGGATCGCTGGCATGATCCAGAGTAAAATTAGCAATCGCTGCCCTCAGATCAGCCAGACACAGCGAGTCAGAGAGGAGCGATTCGTTAAGTCTCCACATAAAGTCTCTCCTCGGACCATTCGGCAGTGATATGTCACAAAAAAACGGTGCATGGTCCGAGAAAACAATGGAACCAATGGAGGAGGACAGTACCTGAGGGAGAAGACAGTGACTAACAAAGATATAGTCCGGCCTAGTGTATACTTTACGGGCGTGAGAATAGAAAGTGTAGTCACGTGTGTCTAGATGAGCCAGTCTCCATGGGTCCGTCAATTGCATAGAGTAGAGAAGTCGTCGGATCTTATTTAGCTGAGCATGAGACATGACAGAGGTCCCCGAGGAACAGTCTAAGGAAGGAAACAGACATTAAAATCCCCGCAAACCATCAACACCCCCTGGGAGAACGCAGTCAGGTCATCCAACACTGTACGCAGGAAGGACAGCTGGCCACTATTCGGGGCATACACATTGGCAATCGTGTAAGTCCTGCCTTGAATGGAGCAGGTAACAAAAACATAACGGCCCCCTCCCCACCTTGGAGTCCAATACCTGTAATGATAGAGACTTATGGAACAATATGGCTACACCCTTAACCTTCTGACTAGGGTCATTACTCTGGTAGCACGTAGGATAATAGCGGTTTCGAAGCACTGCAGCATGATCCCGAAGGAGATGCGTCTCCTGGAGGCAGACCACCATAGCCCTCTGCTTGTGCAAAGAGTAAAGAATCTTCCCTCTCTTCTCAGGGACGTTGAAGCCCTGGACATTCAGGGAGGCAATTTTAAGGGACGACATGGCCCAGACCAGCTATACCCAGCAGAGAGAGCGAGGAGTCGGCAGAGAGCGGGGACAAGGGTCAGGGGAGATAAGGGACGGGACCAGAGGACCACACAGACGGGGGACAAGAAAAACACAACACCGGAGTAGGAGAGAAGGGATAAACAAGGAGGGGGAAGAGAAAGGGAAAACAAGGACGGCAGAGGGGAGGAAGAACCAACGACAAAGAGAACACTCAGGGGGAGAACAGGTACAAAAACTGGGACAAAAACAGCAGCTCAACAAACGGCTGCAAAAGTGGACTAAATATATAGCACAAGGCTAAGCACAGGCAGGGAATAATCCCGCCTCAACCTATTGGGGGCAATGTGGAGACAGAAGCATCACAACAGGAAGGAAAATGCCAGAAAAGGGAGAGGAGCCCCAGTGACCGGCACGGGGAGAGAGGGTAGCAAAAAAGAAAAGAGAAAGAGAGGCAGCAGAGGGGAGGGCATGTACGGGAGGGAAACAACCCGGCAATGGCTACAGCGCAGCCACATGGGCCTGCGTCATCCGCACCTAAAATAGAGAGAAAAGATAAAATAACATAATAAAAAATAAAAATAAAACAGTGAGACAGTGGAAATAGCACTATACACAGGCATTATCAGAACGTCAAATCACAGGTAGGCAGCAATCAACCCTCTCTGAAACCTCCCGGCCTTTCCGTAGAGCCAGATCTGGTGCGATGGCGGCGTCGAGAGCGTTGGGGCCGCGGGGAGAACCTCTCAGATTGGGAGGAGCGCAGCCTAGGCTGGGGAGGGAGGAGGGAGGAGAAGGGGTCAGCAGACAGTTCCACCCATCCCGGGAGTGACACATGAGGGAGATCAAACGCCCGGAGAAAATGGGGGAGGTCCTCCAAGGTGCGCAAGGTAGCAGACTTGTCTTGGTGATGAGCATGCAGGGCAAACGGAAAGCCCCAGCGGTACACGATGTGGCGGGATTGCATCTCATGCAGGAGGGGCTTCAGGGTTGCCCGCAGGCGAAGCGTGTGTCTTGATAAATCCGGAAAGAGCTGCAGCTTAGCCCCATCAAAGTCAAAGTCCCTGAGCTTTCGGGCCTTTTGCATAATCTCTTCTTTCTCAGAGAAATAGTGAATGCGACAGATAACGTCCCGTGGCTTAGCAGGGTCTGAGCTAGGAGGACGGAGAGCTCTGTGTGCCCGGTCAATAGCAATTGGGGACTGAGCCGGACGGCCCAGGATAGAATTGAAGATGTCTGTTAACGTAGGCAGAAGACCATCAGTCCGAGTCGCCTCCGGGAGACCCCGTAGTCTGATATTGTTGCGACGGTTTCGGTTTTCCTGATCGTCCATATGAGAGTGCAATAGCTTCTGATTAACCGCTTGTTTAGAGACTGCAGCCCTAAGCTCAGCAATAGATTCCTGGGTGTCCGATCGAAAGGATTCCAGAGTACCAACTGTTGCGGAGAGGGTTTGCACCTCAGACTGCACCTCCTGGAGGTCCCGTCTCCAGGCAGAACGCAAGTCCTCCCTGAGGGCTACAATATCAGCCTTGGTTGGTAAAAAAGATAATAACGCTTGGAGCTCAGGGTGGGATTGCAGTATTTGGGCTGCAGCAGAGCTTGGTGGGATAGGGTCCAGGACAGGTGCAGGGGCGGGCAGGTGTGGGGGCCTCTGCGAGAGTTGTGGGGGGCAGGACACCACAGTCTCAGTCCCAAAGTCATCAGCTGGGGCCTGTAGGGGCCAAGGGCTACCCCCTGAGGAGGACCAGGAGGGGGCCGGTGAGGGAGGAGGTCGCACCTCCTCAGGTGCCCGGGAAAGTGGGCCCAGGGGGGGAGATGAGGAGGGGGCTGCCACAGCAGAGTAGAGAAGGGGGGATCCCTGCTATTCAGGACAGTCCGCCATTGCCGTGGTGATGTCCCCAGTCAGGATGGGGACCCCAGATAGCTGAAGGGGCCACCTCACCCCCGTTGTCGCAGGTGGTGTGGGCAGGGGCTCAGCAGCCCAGGTGATGTCCGGCCTAGGACTGGAGAGGGGAGCTGAGGGCTGATACGGTCGGGGCTGCAGTGGCGTGTGCAGAGCGGCCTCCGCAGCTCCCGGCGGTTCCGGCAGAAGAGGGGCGCCCCGTGAAGTTAGAGCAGCTGGGGCAGGTAAGCACAGATCCCCGACGGGCAGATCAATCAGCAGCGGGACGGGGGGTATCCTATCCGGGTCCGCACACTCACCGGAGGCCTGGTGTCCCTGCCGCTTCTTCCCGTCTCCTGCGTCTGAGGACCGAGATGGCGTCTGCTGCGAGGTGCCGCTGACGGTGGGCGGGGCTTCACGCTGCTGTGAGGGAGCGGAAGATGGCGGCGGCCCTGGGGGGACTGCGTCCATGGAGTCCTGGAGCCCGGCCAGGGGGGAAAAATAATTTGAGATCTGTGCCGGGGGAGCCCGGGAGTTTCCCACGCCCTTGGGACCTTTTAGTTTCATCCTCCGCACCATCGTACAGGTATTGTGGGCCTCTCTCTCCCGTGCAGTCACGGAGCTCACAGAAAAGACAACTAGACGGCGCGCATAGCAGGCCACGCCCCCCTTTCAAATTAGTTTTTTACTTTTATTTTTAACTTTTTTAAAATTTTATTTTTACACATTAACCTCTTAAGGACTCAGGGCGTACCTGTACGCCCTGAGCCCGGTCCCGGTGTTAAAAACGGGGTCACGCCGTGACCCCGCATCACACTGGGTCGGTCCCGGCTGCTAATCATAGCCGGGACCCTGGGCTAACAGTGTGCCGTGCTCTGTTAACCCTTCAGACGCGGCGATCAAAGTTGACTGCTGCGTCTGAAAACGAAAGTAAACGCTTCCCGGTAAAATCCCAATGTTCCGATCAGCTGGGACGCAGGCGGAGGTCTCCTTACTTCTCTCCGCGGCGTCTGACCGTCGATTGATTTCTCCAAGCCTGAGCTACAGGCTTGAGCAATCGAGCCCCTATCTGACTGATCCGTGCAAAGCTATGGCTTTGCAGGGATCAGCATAGGAGATCAGTGTGTGCAGTGCTATAGCTCCCTATGGGAGTGAAAAAAAAAAAGTTAACAAAGGTAATTTAACCCCTTCCCTAATAAGTTTGAATCACGCCCCTTTTTCCATAAAAAAATAAATGTGTAAATGAAAATAAACATGTGGTATCGCCACGTGTAAAAATGTCCGAACTATAAAAATATATTGTTAATTAAATCGCACGGTCAATGGCGTGCGCGCAAAAAAATTCCAAAGTCCAAAATAGAGTATTTTTGGTCACTTTTTTTATATCCTGAAAAAATGAATAAAAAAGATTTTTTGGTAAAATGACTAATGTCACTGCAAAGTAGAATTGGTGGCGCAACAAATAAGCCATCATATGGATTTTTAGGTGCAAAATTGAAAGCGTTATGATTTTTAGAAGGTGATGAGGAAAAAATGAAAATGGAAAAACGCTGCGTCCTTAAGGGGTTAATAGTCTCCATAGGGGACTATTTATAGCAATCATTCGATTGCTAATACTGTTAGCAAGGGCACTGAACGTGACATAAAAATACTTCTTTTTTTTTTTTTTTTTTCTTTTTTTTTTACAGAGAGTAAATTACAAATCTTATTATTTTTACCTGCTGTATCATATGCAAAAAAATAATTTTAATGACAGTGCCATTAAATGTTTTGCCAAGATGTACAACATATAAAAAGTTTTTGTATCTGACAGTGCCCATGATGCACTCTTGCATCCATAAATTAAAAGGATAAGGACAATTTAGGAACGTGTACCCTTAAAATGTTAGAGGCTTACTTAGTATGAGTGCAGACCTCTAAAATGAGATGTCCTCTAACCATCCTCAAATACAGTCATTTTAGGCTTGCCTACTATTACAGTTTGATTATCTAGATATTTTTTTTTCAGATCTTTTTTTGACAGAATAGGACATTGTTTTGTTGCTTAATATACAACTTTTACACCAGACCATAAGATACCCATTTAAATAATGCCTAAGCAGAAATAATGTACTGCTGTGACATATATAGTGACATAATAGAAATAACTGCTCAGTGTTCTAAGGGGGAGAAACAAAACAATTAGCACAGAGGAAATATAAATCATAATAAAACTGCTGTCCACTGTTACAGTCACTTTACATATAACATCAGCATTGAGAGCCTATATGTTAGAAAGGACAGCGCCAGTGGCTTTTATATTACAGCCTCCTCATGGCATAAAGAATGTTGTTCTCCCACACTCTGTACATGGGAGTGATCAGCAAGATCTAGTCAACAGATTGGGCATCTCAAGTGTAGAAGCTTTATTATTTTTACGGCGACTGTAATATAAATATATATAATAATTTTTTTATTTTTTTTGCTGCAATTAACTTAGTATGCTGATAAAATATTTTTCATTTAAAAGGGGTTTCCCTTTCAAAGACATTTATGGCATATATCACCATTATAGCAGTGAGTGACCGTGCATGAATGGCAATTTGATCACTTCTTGCTCTTGGGATTGGTGGAGTCCCAGTTGTTAAAGGGGTACTCCACTGGGAAACTTTTTTTTTTTTTTTTTAAATCAACTGGTGCCAGAAAGTTAAACAGATTTGTAAATTACTTCTATTAAATCTTAATCCTTTCAGTACTTATGAGCTGCTGTATGATCCACAGGAAGTTCTTTTCTTTTTGAATTTACTTTCTGCCTGACCACGGTGCTCTCTGCTGACACCTCTGTCCATTTTACGAACTGTCCAGAGTAGGAGCAAATCCCCATAGAAAACCTCTCCTGCTCTAGACAGTTCCTGACATGGACGGAGGTGTCCGTAGAGAGCTCTGTGGTCAGGCAGAAAGGAAATTCAAAAAGAAAAGAACTTCCTGTGGATCATAACAGCAGCCGATAAGTACTGGAAGGATTAAGATTGTTTAATAGAAGTAATTTACAAATCTGTTTAACTTTCTTGCACCAGTTGATAAAAAATTTTTTTTTCGGTGGAGTATCCCTTTAAATCTTAGCAAATAAGACATTTTAAGGGTATTTCCAAATCACAAAAGGTCCATACTCACATTGTATCTTCTTGCCCTTT
Source organism: Hyla sarda (assembly GCF_029499605.1). NCBI lineage: Eukaryota > Metazoa > Chordata > Amphibia > Anura > Hylidae > Hyla > Hyla sarda. Next base: position 214,264,426 of record NC_079193.1, on the reverse strand, counting down.
TTGGTTAAAATGGGTACTCCGACCCAAGACAACTTATCGCCTATCCAAAGGATAGAGTATAGGATGTCTGATCATTGGGGTCCCTGCATTAGTTTAGAATGCTGGATGAGGGTGGCGGAGGTTGTGACGTCACAGCCACGCCCCTCAATGCAAGTCTATGGGAGGGGAAATACCGGTCATCATGCCCCCTCCCATAGACTTGCATTGAGGGGCGTGGCTGTGACATCACGACCCCCTGCTGCCAGCTCCGAGTGTTCGGAACAAAATGTTTCGAAGGCTGGGGCATTGGAGTACCCCTTTAAGCTCCCACTCCCCCCTGCATTAATCTCTGTCATGATTAGAGAGAGCTCAAAATCTAACAGATTATTCCAACCAATTCATGTCCAATTTCCCACCTCCATATGGATATTAATATGCCTTCAGATATCCGATTAGTTTTTTTTTTTACTTACTTGCACTCCAATCATGCGGGGTTAATTGCCAGTGGTCAAGCCGCTGAAAATGTCAGGAAGTCACTACTGTAAGTATAATTTTTTAGGCAAATACCACTAAAACTTCATCCTCCTTTATAGCCTTCTAGCCATGTTATGCTGTTATCAAGAAAACATTGGATAACAGTTTTTTTCTTTATCAGGTCCTGGGGGTTATGGAATTTTTCTTAATTCCTATATTATCAAAAACCTCTTTTTCTGCCCTGTATACAGTCTACATTACTTGAACAGTGCAACTGCACTATACTAAGGATTCTGAATGCACAACAGATTTTGTGCTTTCCTCAGCCCATACAGTATGTACAAACTCATCCAACTCACTGATTTAAGTGCCTTGCCTACTTATAAGGCACCTCCAAAAGGTTCTCGAAGGCTCTATTATAGTTACCTCCAGGCTAATACAACTGATGGCCTATCCTCAGGATGCACATTATCAACCGATTGCTGATCGGCAGGGTGTCAACACTAAACAGTCAAAGGGATTAGCCTCAAAAATAGCTGTTTTATGAGCCTAAAAAAACCGTAGTGTGAACTTAGCCTAGAGCTGCATTTGTACATGCTGGCGAAAGTATGCGTCTGAAACAACACCTCTACATGCATTCTCATTAAAACTTATTTTTGCTGTTGCACTCCTTATGGTAAAAAGAAAATCTTTCTAAGGGTGCGTTCCCACACGGCGTACACGCAGCGTATTTCACGCTGCGCAAAATTTACGGCAGCAGCGGGAAATACGCTGTGTATTCCTTGCTCACTATACACACAGGGCTTTCCGGGTGCAGCCCTATGCGTGTAGTGAGTTTGAGGTGGGGCCGTGTGCCGGCATGACTGTGACTAGGGTCTCCCTTCTGGTCCAGACAGCATTAATTCTTCTCAAAAGCACAGACTTTGATCTCCTGCTGGACTGGCAGGAGACCAAACTCAGGAAGTGCAGTCTGACCATAGGAAGTGAATAGCACTCGCTCTCTTCATGTGTATGAAATAGGCTCCTGGTGGGACAGATGTTGAGCAGGTGACAGGATGTGCATGTAAATTCTGTACTGTCCTGTGGCGTCCAGGCATCCCTTGGGAAGCAGTAAGGGTGGGTAAATCAGCTATAATAACACATGTTGACCTTGAGCCTAAGCCATGCCTTCTGTTCTCTGAATTTAATCACCAGCTAAGACGGGAGTCCCACTCGACTCTGAGGGCGGGTGATTGCTGGGCCGCATACAGGAGATCGCTATCTTACACTATCCTGTGTATAGGGGATAGGTTGACTTCCCTAGAGTACCCCATTAATTTAATGAAAAATCTTACTCTTGTGTATTTATAGCTATTTTGTAGAACTATGTGTCTCCATGGTTGCAGACAATAAACAGTGTACATTATGATCCTGCTGTCAGGCTTCGTTCTGTTCTTTCCAAATTGTTAACATACATTTTCTTAGGGTTCATTCTCATGCCGGCTCAGTTTTCCTCAGGCATGGTGGTAAACCACCTGAGGTAAACTAAAGCCAGAACCGATGCCTATTGCGGCATTATTGACAAGCTGAGAGGGCCCTTCTTCTTTTTTTTCACCATACATGTCCAGGGATTAGGGCACCTTCAAGTATGGGCAAGATTTTGAGAAGACAGAGGGTGGATAACGTTGGACCCTCTCAGGCATCTTAAAGGGGTACTTCACTGGCCAGCATTTGGAACATTCAGTTCCAAACACTGTGTGCATGCTCTGGGTGCTGGCCACGCCCCCTCATGACATCAGGCCATGCCCCCTCAATCCAAGTCTATGGGAGGGGCGAGACGGCCATCCCGCCCCTTCTCATAGACTTGCATTGAGGGGGCATGGTGTGACGTCACTAGGGAGCGTGGCCGACCCCCGCCGCACGTACACAGTGTTTGGAACTAAATGTTTGCCAGTGGAGTACCCCTTTTTAATTTTGCCTTAGTAGGCCTGACTTCTGCCCATGACTACAAGACTAGTTCATAGCCTCCCACCCTCATGACTACTAGTGTATGCTACTTTTAAAGATTTTTTTTCCCCACATTTATGGATTGGGCTGCTTTCACAAGTATTTGTATGAAGTATATAGTATTCTCTATATTTGTTGTTTACTAGATAAACTGCTGACATAAAAATAAAAAATTAAATATATATATATATATATATATATATATATATCTCTAGATCTCATTATGATTTCCTAATGGACTATTAAAAACAAGCATTATAAACTGAAGATTTAACTCTTGAAAATGGCGGTGTGAGATCGCTGAAACTTTCTCTCCTATATGGAATAAAGAACACTTGTTTTCACTAAAGTTGGTGTGCTGCCTACTATCAATTATATTTAAAACGTGGATCGGAGCACCGAGATTCAATTGGCTGGCACCCCTGGATTTTGTACATTGGATGTGCTGCTCTTTATTGGTATATATATATATATATATATATATATATATATATATATATCTCATTATGATTTCCTAATGGACTATTAAAAACAAGCCTTATAAACTGAAGATTTCACTCAATTGTTCTATCACAGGAGATGGGTATTTCATAGGACACATATACTTTGACCATTTTGGCAGCTTAACCAAGTGAGAAATGTAGTTTGATTAGAGGAGAAGGTTGTACGCTGCCGCAAAGATAAAGATTATTCTCAATAACAACCATGATTATTTTCTTTTCTCATTCAGCATAACACAAACAAGATACCCTTTATAACATCACCAGTTTTTTTATATTGAAAGCTAAGCATTTCATCTTTACCCGGGAACAATAAACCTCATCCTAAGGTACCAGCTGTTTAATGAGTGTACTTCTATATTTAATAAATTCTATTAACAATACACACCCATGTCACATTCTAGGTGAACGGACCCTAATTAAAAGCACACACCATCTGTTAGTGCATGGCAGCAGGGTGGCACACCACAGCCAGCATACTCCCTGGGACCGAATATGTATTATGTATGAGCTGTGTCTGGAAAATGTCAGTGATCCCATAGAAGACATCCTGGAAGCTGCTTAGCTCCATCTAATGGGCACATCTGCCATTAATCCCCTTTTTGAAAATAAATGGAAAAATGATTTTCTTTTATGCAATATCAACACACGGGATTAAAGATCATTAGACAAAGTAAACTAGTCTGAAATGTATTTATTTATTTTTCTGTGTGGGGGAGTCTCATGTTGGCTGTGTGTGGATAATATTTTCATATTTAATTTTATATTTATGCGGTATCAAACATATATCAAAGAAAATAAATTCACGAGTCGCTACTCTCTGATATTGAATCCATATAACTTGTTACGCTGCAGTTTTGTATGCCGCAAGAAAATAATTAAATGGGCGTCACGCCCACTCCCGTAGACTTGCGTAGTGGGTGCTGGGCATGATGTTACACGGGGGCGAAGTTGTGACACACAGCAGATTCTGAGCTGGCAGCGCAGCGTGCAGCTCCCCAAGGTGGGTGCTGAATGCAAGATTGCGGGGGTCCCCAGCAGAAGGACCCCCGTGGTCAGACATCTTATACCCTATCCTTTGGTACTTAAGGACCAAGGGTGTACCTGTAGGCCCTGGTTCTGTTACCGGGGTTTGAAGCGTGCCCACGACCTGAGCACGCTTCATACCCGGTGGGTCCTGGTTGCTATCGGCAACCAGGACCCATGGTTAAATGGGCGCTGTCATCATTATTTTTTTATATGTTGTACTACTAATATAGTACAACATATTTCTAATATGAATTCAGGTAGAAGACAGACATGGTCGCACATCTACAATCTTGCACAATGATCTAATTGCTTCTCAGCATAATTTCAAAAACTAACAGGTTGTTAGTATATACGTTTTGATCAAAAAGTACAAAGCCCACTCGCCACGTCAAGGCCACCTATTTAGAGTGGGTCCCTAACGTCCCTAGCATAAAATGGCGTAGCACTGAGCGGCGACCACCACCGCCGCGACACCAGTGCCCACAGGGGGAACGACCCACTGGCAGAGCGGCCCCAATGCCACTCAAACCAGTCCATGGGTTGCACCTCCCCGCAGACACGGCGCCACGGCAGCGACAGACGCCGCACAGCACCACACCAGTGTGAACACACACTTACCATGCTCTCCCAGTCAGACTGGGAGGCTGCTAGGAAAGAAATGGCCCATGTGTAGCTAAATACTACTTATATAGGGTTGGGCTGAGGGGGTGGGGAAGAGTGCAGACACAAGTTAAAAAAAAAAAAAAGAAAGGGGGATAGAAAACACAATGTGAATTCAGGTAGAAGACAGACATGGTCGCACATCTACAATCTTGCACAATGATCTAATTGCTTCTCAGCATTGAGTGGTCTTTGTACTTTTTGATCAAAACGTATTTACTAACAACCTGTTAGTTTTTGAAATTATGCTGAGAAGCAATTAGATCATTATACAAGATTGTAGATGTGCGACCATGTCTGTCTTCTACCTGAATTTATATTTCTAATATACTTAAATTATTATTTTTTTGTGTGTGTCTAAATAGCTTATATTTACCCTTGAAAAGCCGGCCACTAGGGGTTTCCCTCCTAGTGGCCAGCAGCAGAGCGGCTGACGTCACCTCTGAATTCGGACTGATCCCGGCTGGGCATCAGTCAGAATTCTGTCAGCCAGTGCTCGCTCCCTGCCAGTCAATCAGACAGAGCGGAGCGAAAGTCCAAAACTGTGCATTTTTGGTCATTTCATATACCATAAACAAATTAATAAAAAGCGATCAAAAAGTCCAATCAAAACCAAATGGTACCGATAAAAACTACAGATCACGTCACAAAAATTATCCCTCATACATCCCGTATGTGAAAAAATTTAAAGGTTATAGTGGTCAGAAGGACAATTTTAAACCCTTAACCCCTTAAGAACGCAGGGTTTTTCCATTTTAATTTTTTCCTCATAACGCTTTCAATTTTGCACATAAAAATCCATATGATGGCTTATTTTTTGCGCCACCAAATCTACTTTGCAGTGACAGTAGTAATTTTACCCAAAAATCTACAGCAAAACGGAAAAAAAATTAAATGTGCGACAGAGTTGAAGAAAAAATGTCATTTTGTAAATTTTGGGGGCTTCCGTTTCTACGCAGTGCATTTTTTTGTAAAAATGACACCTTATCTTTATTCTGTAGGTCCATACAGTTAAAATGGTACCCTACTTATATAGGTTGGATATTGTCGTACTTCGGGAAAAAAATCATAACTACATGCAGGAAAATTTATACGTTTAAAATTGTCATCTTCTGACCCCTATAACTTTTTTATTTTTCCGCATACGGGCCGGTATGAAGGCTCATTTTTTGTGCCATGTTCTGAAGTTTTTATTGGTGCCATTTTTGCATTGATCAGACTTTTTGATCGCTTTTTATTAATTTTTTTATGATATAAAAAGTGACCAAAAATACGCTATGTTGGACTTTGGAACTTTTTTGCGTGTACGCCATTGACCGTGCGGTTTAATTAATGATATATTTTTATAGTTCAGACATTTACGCATGCGGCGATACCACATATGTTTATTTTTATTTACACAGTGATTCAAACTTTTATTAGGGAAGGGGTTAAATGACCTTTTGTTAACTTTTATTTTTTTTTTCACTGTTTTTTTTGCAGTGCTATAGCTCCAATAGGGACCTATAACGCTGCACACACTGATCTTTTACCCTGATCCCTGCAAAGCCATAGCTTTGCATGGATCAGCGAGATAGGGGCTCGATTGCTCAAGCCTGTAGCTCCGGGTTGGAGCAATCAAATGCTGATCCGACGCGACAGAGCAAGGTAAGGGGGGTCTCCGCTCGCGTCCTAGCTGATCGGGACGTCACGATTTTATCATGATGTCCCGATCAGCCTGACTGAGTTGCCGGGAAGCGTTTACTTTCACTTTCAGACGCGGCGGTCAACTTTGATCGCCGCATCTGAAGGATTAATAGCGTGTGGCACAACGATCGGTGCCGCGCGCTATTAGCCCAGGGTCCCGGCTATGACTAGCAGCCGAGACGACCCGGTGTGATGCGGGGTCACGGCGTGACCCCTTTTTAAACACCGGGACCGGGCTCAGGGTGTACAGGTACGCCCTGGGTACTTAAGAGGTTAAAGGGGTACACCCGTGGAAAACGTTTTTTTTTTTTTTTTTTTTTTAAATCAACTGGTGCCAGAAAGTTAAACAGATTTGTAAATTACTTCAATTAAAAAATCTTAATCCTTCCAGTACTTTTTAGGGGCTGTATACTACAGAGGAAATGCTTTTCTTTTTGGATTTCTCTTCTGTCATGACCACAGTGCTCTCTGCAGACCTCTGCTGTCCATTTTAGGAACTGTCCAGAGCAGGAGAAAATCCCCATAGCAAACATATGCTGCTCTGGACAGTTACTAAAATGGACAGCAGAGGTCAGCAGAGAGCACTGTGGTCGTGACAGAAGAAAAATCCAAAACGAAAGGCATTTCCTCACAGCCCCTAAAAAGTACTGGAAGGAGTAAGATTTTTTTTAATAAAAGTAATTTACAAATCTGTTTAACTTTCTGACACCAGTTGATTTAAAAAAAAAAAAAAAAGTTTTCCACGGGAGTACCCCTTTAACCTCTTAAGGACGCAGGGCGTATGGATACGCCCTGCATTCCGAGTCCTTAAGGACGCAGGGACTATCCATACGCCCGTGGGAATTCCGGTCCCCACCACTAGCCGGTTGGGGACCGGAGCCGGATGCATGCTGAAATTGTTCAGCAGGTATCCCGGCATATCGCCCAGGGGGGTCATTATGCCCCCCCCCCCCATGTTGGTGATCGCCGCAGATCGCTGGACAATTCAGTCCAGCGATCTGCGGCGATTCCGGGTCAATCGGGTCTCCAGTGACCCGGAATTACTGGCTGTTCGGGGCCGTCTCTGACGGCCCCGAACAGCCAGAGCCTGCAGGGGTGAGGTGGCACTGGTGCCACCTCACGATCGCCCTGATTCGTCGGCCGGATTACCGGCCGACCAATCAGGGCACCTGCTGCGGGTGCCACTCCCGCACACGCTCCGCCCCTCTTCCGGAGGACGTGAGCGGGTGCGGGAAGACGACCCCGGGTGCTGGGGACCCCGATCCCCGGCGTCAATGTTGGGATCGGGGGCCCAGGAGCGGCGGCGGTGACATCGAGGGACAGTCCTGCGACGGAGCAGCAGCAGGAGGTGAGTTACAGCCTCCTGCTGTTGCTTAGCAACAGCTCCCAGCATGCCCTTTTTGCTGTAGTTATGCAACAGCAGGAGGCAGACCACCACAACTCCCAGCATTCCCTTATGGGCATGCTGGGACTTATGGTTTTGCAACAGCTGGAGGCACATTTTTTCTATGGAAAAGTGTACCTTCAGCTGTTGTATAACTACAACTCCCAGCTTGCACAAACAGCTAAAGTGCATGATGGGAGTTGTAGTGGTGCATCTGCTGGTTGCATAACTACAACTCCCAGCATGCCCATTGGCTGTCGGTGACTGCTGAGAGTTGAAGTTTTGCAACACTGGTTGTGAAACTCAGTTTTTTTTTTACCTAACTCAGTGTTTCACGACCGGTGTGCCTCCAGCTGTTGCAAACTACAACTCCCAGCAGTCACCTTACACCATGCACCGTACATGCTGAAAGTTGTAGTTTTGCAACAGCTGGAGGCACACTGGTTTTGAAACACTGAGTAAGGTCACAAACTCAGTGATACATAACCAGTGTGCCTACAGCTGTTGCAAAACTAAAACTCTCAGCTTGTACAGTCTGTCAGTGCATGCTGGGAGTTGTAGTTTTGCAACAGCTGGATGTTCCCCCCCCCCATGTGAATGTACAGGGTACACTCACATGGGCGGAGGCTTACAGTAAGTATCGGGCTGCAAGTTTGAGCTGTGGCAAATTTTCTGTAACAGCTCAAACTTCCAGCGAGAAACTACTGTGAACCCCCCGCCCGTGCGACTGTACCCTTAAAACACAACACTACACTAGCAAAAAATAAAATAAAAAGTAAAAAACACTACATATACACATACCCCTACACAGCTCCCCTCCCCTCCCCAATAAAAATGAAAAACGTCTGGTACGCCACGGTTTCCAAAACGGAGCCTCCAGCTGTTGCAAAACAACTACTCCCAGTATTGCCAGACAGCCACTGACTGTCCAGGCATGCTGGGAGTTTTACAACAGCTGGAGGCACCCTGTTTGGGAATCACTGGCGTAGAATTCCCCTATGTCCACCCCTATGCAATCCCTAATTTAGGCCTCAAATGCGCATGGCGCTCTCACTTTGGAGCCCTGTCGTATTTCAAGGCAACAGTTTAGGGTCACATATGGGGTATCGCCGTACTCGGGAGAAATTGTGTTACAAATTTTTTTTTTTACATATGCAATAGTCGTGAAACGCCTGTGGGGTATTAAGGTTCACTTAACCCCTTGTTACATTCCCCAAGGGCTCTAGTTTCCAAAATAGTATGCCATGTTGTTTTTTTTGCTGTCCTGGCACCATAGGGGCTTCCTAAATGCGGCATGCCCCCAGAAATTTGCTTTCAAAAAGCCAAATGTGACTCCTTCTCTTCTGAGACCTGTAGTGCGCCAGCAGAGCACTTTTCACCCCCATATGGGGTGTTTTCTGAATCGGGAGAAATTGGGCTTCAAATTTTGGGGGGTATTTTCTGCTTTAACCCTTTGTATAAATGTACATTTTTGGGGAAACCAAGCATTTTAGGTAAATTTTTTTTTTTTTTACATATGCAAAAGTCGTGAATCACCTGTGGGGTATTAAGGTTCACTTTACCCCTTGTTACGTTCCCCGAGGGGTCTAGTTTCCAAAATGGTATGCCATGTGTTTTTTTTTTTGCTGTCCTGGCACCATAGGGGCTCCCTAAATGCGGCATGCCCCCAGAGCAAAATTTCCTTCAAAAAAGCCAAATGTGACTCCTTCTCTTATGAGACCTGTAGTGCGCCAGCAGAGCACTTTTCACCCCCATATGGGGTGTTTTCTGAATCGGGAGAAATTGGGCTTCAAATTTTGGGGGGTATTTTCTGCTATTACCCTTTTTAAAAATGTAAAACTTTTGGGAAACCAAGCATTTTAGGTAAAAATTTTTTTTATTTTTTTTACATATGCAAAAGTCGTGAATCACCTGTGGGGTATTAAGGTTCACATTACTCCTTGTTACGTTCCCCGAGGGGTCTAGTTTCCAAAATGGTATGCCATGTGTTTTTTTTTGCTGTTCTGGCACCATAGGGGTTTCCTAAAGGTGACATGCCCCCCAAAAACCATTTGACGCTCCTTCCCTTCTGAGCCCTCTACTGCGCCCGCCGAACAATTAACATAGACATATGAGGTATGTGCTTACTTAAGAGAAATTGGGTTTCAAATACAAGTAAAAATTTTCTCCTTTTTACCCCTTGCAAAAATTCAAAAATTGGGTCTACAAGAACATGCGAGTGTAAAAAATGAAGATTGTGAATTTTCTCCTTCACTTTGCTGCTATTCCTGTGAAACCCCTAAAGGGTTAAAACGCTTACTGAATGTAATTTTGAATACTTTGGGGGGGTGCAGTTTTTATAATGGGGTCATTTATAGGGTATTTCTAATATGAAGACCCATCAAATCCACTTCAAACCTGAACTGGTCCCTGAAAAAAAGCGAGTTTCAAAATTTTGTGAAAAATTGGAAAATTGCTGCGGAACTTTGAAGCCCTCTGGTGTCTTCCAAAAGTAAAAACTCATCAATTTTATGATGCAAACATAAAGTAGACATATTGTATATGTGAATAAAAAAAAAATTATTTGGAATATCCATTTTCCTTACAAGCAGAGAGCTTCAAAGTTAGAAAAATGCAAAATTTTCTAATTTTTCATCAAATTTTGGGATTTTTCACCAAGAAAGGATGCAAATTACCAAAAAATGTTACCACTAAGTTAAAGTAGAATATGTCACGAAATAACATTCTCGAAATCAGAATGATAACTAAAAGCATTCCAGAGTTATTAATGTTTAAAGTGACAGTGGTCAGATTTGCAAAAAATGGCCTTAAGGTGAAAAAGGGCTCAGTCCTTAAGGGGTTAAGGACGCACGGCGTACAGGTACACCCTGACATCCTGGTACTTAAGGACGCAGGGCGTACCTATAAGCCCTGGTCCCGTTTACCGGGTTCAATCCGTTCTCGCCAGCAGAGAACAGGTTAAACCCTGTGGGTCCTGGTTGCTATGGGCAGCCAGGACCCACCGCTAATGCCGGGCTCTGCCGATTAGACCGATACCTGGCATTAACCCTTTAGATGTTGCAGTCAAAGTTGATTGCGGCGTCTAAAGCTAAAGAGAAAGAATCCTGGCAGCCCAGCGGAGCTGGTCGGGACTATTGCGACAAAATCGCGATGTCCCATTCAGCTGAGAGGACGGTGGGAGGGTGCTCACCTGCCTCTCTGTCGTCCAAGCAGCGATCTACTGCTCCATGCCATCCAGGAGCAGCAGAGCACCAAGAACACTGATCAGTGTATGCAATCAGAAGATTGCACGTTGGAGCTAGCAAAAAAAAAAAAAGGGGTAAAAAGAAAAAAGTTAATAAAAGTTCATTGTTCCCTTTCCTATTAAAAGTTTAAACCTTTTCCCATTTTTTAACTCAAATAATATGATAAAGATTAACAATAATCATATGTGGTATCGCCGCGTGCGTAAATGTCCTAACTATAAAAATATAAGGTTAGCTAAACTGCAGGATTAATGGCGTACACCAAATAGCGTAATACCAAAGTCCAAAATTGTGCATTTTAGGTCACTTCATATACCATAAAAATATTAAAAGGGGTAGTCCAGTGGTGAAAAACGTATCCCCTATCCTAAGGATAGGGGAGAAGTTTCAGATCGTGGGGGGTCCGATTGCTGGGGCCCCCCGCGATCTCAAGTACAGGGCCCCGGCTTGCTGGCCACCACACCAAGCGGCGGCCGACACGCCCCCTTAATACAACTTTATGGCAGAGCCAGAGATTGCCAGCTCTGCCATAGAGTTGTATTGAGGGGGCATCAGCTCTCTCTTCTTGCGGTGGTCAACACACCCCCTTCCCCTGGGCTGTCGGGCCCCGTACATGGGAAAAAAATTTTTGTTTCCTCGCAGATTATATTATAAAATAAGTGATGTCATTACAAAGTACAATTTGTGATGCAAAAAACAAGATCTTATGTAAGTCTGTAGGTGCAATATTGAAAACTTTATTATTTTTTAGAAGGGAAGGAGGAAAAATGAAAATGCAAAAACTAAAATTTGCTGAGTCCTTAGGTTCTATTCACACGTACAGTATTCTGTGCAAATTTTATGCGCAGGTTTTAAAGCTGTGTTCAGTCATTCAGTTTACATTGAAATCTGCAGCAAAAAATCCTGTGCATCAAATCTGCGCAGAATACTGTACATGTGAATAGACCATTAACCTCTTCAGGACGCAGGGCGTACGGGTACGTATGGGTATGGGTATGCCCGTGGGAATTCCGGTCCCCTCCGCTAGCCGGTCGGGAACCAGACCGGGATGCCTGCTGAGAAACCCCCCCCCCCATGTCGAAGATGGCCGGAAATCGCCGGTCAGAAGTGACCGACCAATAGCAGATCGGGGGCAGAGGGGTTAAAGTTTGGTTCCCCTGTTCTGCAGACCCACGGTAATCCGGACAGAATGGGGGAACTGCAGCGTGACTGGCGGCGGCGGTGGAGGTCCCTTACCGGTGATGACGTGTGGCTCCCTGAAACAGACTACAGAAGCCGATGAGTAATTGCCTAGCACCACTGTAGCCCTCCAAATGTTGCAAAACTACAACTCCCAGCATGCCCAGACAGCCGTTTGGGCATGCTGGGATTCGTAGTTTTGCAACAGCTGGAGGGCCACAGTTTGGACATCACTGTGGGGTGGTTTGTAAACTATGGCCCTCTAAATCTTGCAAAACTACAACTCCCAGCATGCACGAACAACAAAAGGCTTTCTCACCATGTTGGGAGTTGTAGTTGCGTACCTTCAGCTGTTGTACAACTACATCTCCCAGCGTGCCCTTTGGCGATCAGTACATGCTGGGATTTGTAGTTTTGCAACAGCTGGAGGCACACTGGTTGGAACATAATGAGTCAGGTAACAGAATCTAACTGAAGGTTTCCAACCAGTGTGCCTCTAGCTGTTGCAAAAGGACAACTCCCAGTATGCACAGTCTGTCAGTGCATACTGGGAGTTGTAGTTTTGCAACAGCTGGAGGTTTGCCCCCACCATGTGAATGTACAGGGCACATTCATACGGGCGGGTGTACAGTGAGTTTACTGCCTCAAGTTTCAACTGCGGCAAATTTTCTGCTGCAGCGCAAACGCCTAACGGGAAACTCACCGTAAACCCCTGCCCGTGCAACCGTACTACACTACATTACACTAACACATAATAAAGGGTAAAACACTACATATACACCCCTTACACTGTCCCCCCAAATAAAAATGAAAAACATAGTGTTTCCAAAACTGAGCCTTCAGCTGTTTGAAAACAACAACTCCCAGCATTACTGGACAGCCACTGACAGTCCAGGTATGTTGGGAGTTTAGCAACAGCTTGAGGCACCCTGTTTGGGAATCACTGGCGTAGAATATGTCCACCCCTATAAAGCCCTAATTTAGTCCTCAAATGCGCATGGTGCTCTCTCACTTCGGAGCCCTGTCGTATTTCAAGGAAACAGTTTAGGGACACATTTATATTTCTTATGAAAAGGAAAAGTTGGGGTCTACACATTTGAATTTCTTATGAAAAGGAAAAGTTGGGGTCTACACCAGCCTGTTAGTGAAAAATGTTATATTTTTTTACACTAACATGCTGGCGTTGCCCCATACTTTTTATTTTCACAAGAGGCAAAAGGAAAAAAAGACCCCGAAAATTTGTAACGCAATTTCTAGTGAGTCCGAAAATACCCATATGTGGGTGTAAAATGCTCTGCAGACGCACAACAAGGCTCAGGAGTGAGAGTGCACTATGTACATTGGCCTAAATTGGTGATTAGCACAGAGTGGCTGATTTTACAACGGTTCTGACATGCAAAAAAAATACCCACATGTGACCCCATTTTGGAAACTACACCCCTCACGGAACGTAACAAGGAGTATAGTGAGCCTTAACACCCCACAGGTGTTTAATGAAAATTCTTCAAAGTTGGATGGAAAAATGAGAAAACATTTTTTTTTCTTTACTAAAATGCTGGTGTTACCCAAAATTTTTCATTTTCACAAGGGAAAAAAGGAAAAAAGCCCCCCAAAATTTATAACCCCATTTCTTCTGAGTAAGAACAGACCCCATATGTGGATGTAAAGTGCTCTGCGAGCAAACTACAATGCTAAGAAGAGAAGGACGTCCACACATGGAGTATTTCCATACTCAGAAGAAATGGGGTTACAAATTTTGGGGGGCATTTTTTCCTATTACCCTTTGTAAAAATGTAAAATTTGGGGGAAAACAGCATTTTAGTGAAAAATCTTTATTTATTTTTTTCATTTACACATCCGACTTTAAAGGGGTATTCCAGGAAAAAACTTTTTTTTGTATATCAACTGGCTCCAGAAAATTAAACAGATTTGTAAATTACTTCTCTTAAAAAATCTTAATCCTTTCAGTACTTATGAGCTTCTGAAGTTAAGGTTGTTCTTTTCTGTCTAAATCCTCTCTGATGACACCTGTCTCGGGAAACGCCCAGTTTAGAAGCAAATCCTCATAGCAAACCTCTTCTAAACTGGGCGTTTCCCAAGACAGGTGTCATCAGAGAGGATTTAGACAGAAAAGAACAACCTTAACTTCAGAAGCTCATAAGTACTTAAAGGATTAAAACATTTTAATAGAAGTAATTTACAAATCTGTTTAACTTTCTTGTGTCTGTTGATATATATATATATATATGTGTGTTTTTTTTTCCTGGTATACCCCTTTAATGAAAAGTCATCAAACACTTGTGGGGTGTTAAGGCTCACTGTACCCCTTGTTACATTCCTTTGGGGGTGTAGTTTCCAAAATAGTATGCCATGTGTTATTTTTTTTTTTTTTTTTTTGCTGTTCTGGCACCATAGGGGTTTCCTAAATGTGACATGCCCCCCAAAAACCATTTCAGAAAAACTCACTCTCCAAATCCCATTGTTACACCTTCTCTTCTGAGCCCTATAGTGCACCCACAGAGCACTTTACATACACATATGAGGAATTTCCTTACTTGGGAGAAATTGGGTTACAGATTTTAGGAAGATTTTTCTCCTTTTACCCCTTGTAAAAATTTAAAAAAACTGGGTCTACAAGAACATGCCAGTGTAAAAAATGAAGATTGCTGCTGAACTTTGAAGCCCTCTGATGTCTTCCAAAAGTAAAAACATATCAACTTTATGATGCAAACATAAAGTAGACATATTGGGGGAGATTTATTAAAACCTGTGCAGAGGAAAAGTTGTCCAGTTGCCCAGAGCAACCAATCAGATTGCTTGTTTCATTTTCGCAGGCCTTCCTAAAAATGAAAGAAGCAAGCTGATGGGCAACAGGGCAGCAGGGCAAGTTTGCCTCTGCACAGGTTTTGATAAATCTCCCCCATTGTATATGTGAATCAATATATCATTTATTTGGGATGTCCATTTTCCTTATAAGCAGAGAGTTTCAAAGTTAAAAAAATTCAACATTTTGTAATTTTTCATCAAATTTTCAAATTTTTCACCAAGAAATTATGCATGTATCGACAAAATTTTACTACTAACATAAAGCAGAATATGTCATGAAAAAACATTTTCGGAATCGGAATGAAAAGTAAAAGCATCCCAGAGTTATTAATGCTTAAAGTGACAGAGGTCAGATGTGCAAAAAATGGCTGCTTCCTTATGCTAAGTTTCTACTTGTTTTTTTTTTTTGGGGGGGGGGGTTTGGGGAACGCCAATTCTGCCGCATGGCGTTTATTCGTCCGAAAACGCTGCGGCCAGATGTTAGCTGTAAATCAATGAGAAATCGCAAAATTCTTTTTCCACTTGGTGTTTTTCAGTTTGTTTGTTTTTTTCTCCTTTTGGCGTTTTTTCACTCTTTTTTTTTTGGGGCGTTTTTCAGCTCTTTGGCGGTTTTGAAAATTGCAGCATGTTGAGCCACTGGGGTTTTTGTCCCCTGAAATCGTAGTGTTTTCCTCCCATAGAAGTCTATGGGAGTAAAAATATGCCAAGAAAAATGCCATGTGGGTTTTAACTTTGGCGTTTTTTCAAACGGCTTTTATTCTCTTTTGGACTTTAGCGATCAAGAAAGTGATTGGCGATACCTTTTTTAATAAAATTTCGTAGGGTACCATAGTGATGGAAAAAATTGTATCTACCGAAATTGGTCTTTTTTTATTACAAATGTTTTTTATTAAATTTTAATTTTAACCCCTTAAGGACTCAGGATTTTTCAGTTTTTGCACTTTCGTTTTATCCTCCTTACATTTTAAAAATCATAACCCTTTCAATTTTCCACCTAAAAATCCATATTATGGCTTATTTTTTACATCGCCAATTCTACTTTGCAGTGACATTAGTCATTTTACCCAAAAATGCACGGTGAAACGGGAAAAAAAATCATTGTGCGACAAAATCGAAGAAAAAACGCCATTTTGTAACTTTTGGGGGCTTCCATTTCTACGCAGTGCATATTTCGGTAAAAATGACACCTTATCATTATTCTGTAGGTCCATACAGTTAAAATGATACCCTACTTATATAGGTTTGATTTTGCTGCACTTCTGGAAAAAATCATAACTACATGCAGGAAAATTTATACTTTTACAAATGTCATCTTCTGACCCCTATAACTTTTTTATTTTTCCATGTACAGAGCGGTATGAGGGCTAATTTTTTGCGCCGTGATCTGAAGTTTTTATCGGTATGATTTTTGTTTTGATCGGACTTTTTGATCACTTTTTATTCATTTTTTAATGGTATAAAAAGTGACCAAAAATGCGTTTTTTTGGACTTTGGAATTTTTTTGCACGTACGCCATTGACCGTGTGGTTTAATTAATGATATATTTTTATAGTTCGGACATTTACGCACGTGGCGATACCACATATGTTTATTTTTATTTTTTTTTACACTGTTTTATTTTTTTTATGGGAAAAGGGGGGTGATTCAAACTTTTATTAAATGACCTTTATTAACACTTTTTTTAACTTTTTTTTTTTTGCAGTGTTATGGGTCCCATAGGGACCTATAACACTGCACACACTGATCTCTCATCCTGATCACAGGCGTGTATTAACACGCCTGTGATCAGTGTTATCGGCGCTTGACTGCTCCTGCTTGGATCTCAGGCACGGAGCAGTCATTCGTCGATCGGAGACCGGTGTCCT
This sequence comes from Hyla sarda, assembly GCF_029499605.1. Classification (NCBI taxonomy): domain Eukaryota; kingdom Metazoa; phylum Chordata; class Amphibia; order Anura; family Hylidae; genus Hyla; species Hyla sarda. The sequence goes on along the minus strand of NC_079193.1, from coordinate 214,247,613 downwards.
GCAAGCTGTTCGGGACGCCGTGATTTCACCGCAGCGGTCCCGAACAGCCTGACTGAGCAGCCGGGTCACTTTCACTTTCACTTTAGAAGCGGCGGTCAGCTTTGACCGCCGCTTCTAAAGGGTTAATACCGCACATCGCCGCGATCGGCGATGTGTGGTATTAGCCGCTGGTCCCAGCCGTTGATGAGCGCCGGGACCGACACGATATGATGCGGGATCGCGGCGCGATCCCGCTTCATATCGCGGGAGCCGGCGCAGGACATAAATATACGTCCTGTGTCGTTAAGGAGTTAAACAGGGATCAATTTATGTATGCAGACGGGGACCTAAAAATGTAGCCGGCAATAATAAAAAATGTAGTGTGTGTGTTTTTCACTTTTTTTTTCTTTTTTTTTTACATTTATTTAGGGAGTACTACTACTCTCAGCATGGAACACACTGTTCCATGATGGGAGTAATAGTACCTGTATTAATTTACAGATTGCTTGTTGCGATACTCCTGTATAATGTATAGATGTGGCCGGCCGCTCTTCTATGGTCGCTTGCGCTGCCGTATATATACACTATTCATATTTCCCACAGAGACTTGTGATTGGCCAGATGGTTCCAGCCAATCACAGCTCTCTGTGGGAAATAGGAATATGTGTATATATACGTCAGTGCAGAGGACCATAGAAGAGAGGTCAGCCGCATCTATACATTATACAGGAGGATCACAGCGGGTGTCAGGAGTGATATCCGCTGTGATCTTTCCTTAACTGCAGGTACTACTACTCCCAACATGGGGCACACTCTGCTCCATGCTGGGAGCTGTAGTACCGGCATTAATAGACAGATCGCAACAGGTGTCAGAAGTTACACTCGCTGCGATCTGTCTATTAATGCAGGTACTACAGTTCCCATCATGGAGCAGAGTGTGCTCCACGTTGGGAGTAGTAGTACCTGCAGGTAAGAACAGATCACAGTGGGTATCACTCCTGACACCCGATGCGATTGTCCTATCTATAGCAGAGATGCGGAGCGGCTCTATACATCTGTCACATCTCTGCACTATACGCCGGCCACTTATTCATATTTCCCTCTGAGAGCTGTGATTGGCTGCAACCATCCGGCCAATCCCCGCTCTGAGCGGAAAATATGAATGAGTGATGTTCTATTCACATCACTGGCCGGAGTACAGAGCAGAGATGCGAGCGCTGTATAGAGCCGCTCCGCATCTCTACTATATTATGGACTGACACCCGGGGCGATATGTCTATTAGTACAGGTACTACTACTCCCATCATGGAACAGTCTGTTCCATGCTGGGAGTAGTAGTACTACCTAAAAAAATTCAAAAAATAGAGACAAAAATGTGAAACACACACTTAAATAAAAATGTATTAAAATTTTGTTATAAAATTTTTTCGTTAAATAAATTTTTTTGCCATCACTACTGCATCCCTTTTTTTATTTTTTGGTACCCAACAAATTTTAGGTACCAAAAAAAAAACGCCAAAGGGGCCAAAAATGCAATTTCCACACAAATGAAAAAACGCCAGGAAAAACGCCAGAGGCAGTAAATTGCACTGGCGTTTTTTCAGGTGTTTTTTCCACACCAAAAAACGCAGGACAAAAAAACAAGTAGAAACTTAGCCTTAAGGTGAAAATGAGCTGCATCCTTAAGGGGGTTAAGGTGAAAATGGGTTGAGTCTTTAAGGGGTTTTTAAGCTAACTAATTTTTGTGCATGTATTTATAATTACATAAAGTAGTAAAGTAAAATAAAACCTATATAAATTGGGTATCCATGTAACCATATGGACCTAGAGAATAAACATAAGGTGTTATTTTTACGTAAAAGTGCACTGAGTAGAAACGAAAGCCCCCAAAATGTATGAAATCCTCAGGAACCCTTGTGTTTCTATAGTTCTGTTCAAGGGGTCTTGAAACAACTATAACAACAATTTATACTTAAAGAAGAGCACTTGAGCCATAACTACTGATAAAAGAGTACATTTTATTAATATACTTTAAAATCACAAATGTGACTAATGAATATATTTTGCATAAAAACCAAAATCAATGAATATAAACAGATGAACAAATCCGAAAAAAGATGGTGAGACAGGTGCAGTTTAAATGACAATGCTAATGCATATATGTAAACAAATGAGCGCTGCAGCAGCAACAATGGATGTCTAACAATAGTGTCACTAAGACAGAAAAGAAAAGGGTATGTAACCTCTACTATTGTAGCCAGCTGCCCACCATGGATCGCTGGGATAGACCCCACAAGTGCATGGAAGTATATTGCACTAACAAAGCTGCCTCTCAATTACCCATAATGGAGTCCTGCCACCACCGCCCCAACTTACGTTTCGTCAGCCTGGACTTTCTCGAGGGACGCTCTATATACTATAACAACAATAACAAAACTTTTAAAATCAGGAACAAATTTGCATAAAGAAGATTTGCAGAGCAGTAGATATATCTCACCCAAGTAAGATTTTTTTTTACCTGCCCATACACTAAGGTTCTTTGAGGCAGGAATAGCATTAGGTAAAAATGACCTAATAATGTTGGGAACTAAGCGTATATTTATACAACTAAGCGACCATTTTTATTTACTGACCCTTGTGTTAGGAAATCTATACTTTCATTCCTTATTGTTGTGTAAATGAATGACAGGCTGCAGCGTGACACATCACTCCTCCCTGTGTCATGTCTGAAACTAGATCATTTTGTACAGCTTCCCCGAAAAAGGTGATAACCACACATTGCCATCACGTGCACCAAATAAAGTAAAATAAATCGAAGCAAAATGGCAGTGCTGTTCACATGGAGAAAAGTGCTTAGGATTCAGAGATTAGCTGTATGTTTTCTGTGCATGGTAGTGTTTGTGTTCCTTTTTTACATGGTGAATATTTGTATCTACTATGTCATTTCTAGAACATATGCTATCAGAAGAGTAAGAGATGCCTTCAGAGAGAAAAGGAATGTGGATGATTTCCATGAGATACAATCGCTCATATACAAGGCTAAAGAAAACCTGGAGATGATTCGCCGTCAGGTAAGACTTTATAAACCAATGCCATTTGGCCTGACAATGACATTTTGGCCCAAATGAATCATGAATTCATGATTTCTTTTTGTTTTCTTGTTCTGCTTTGTTTAATTTCTATATCAAATTTCTAGTGTTTTTTTTCCCCGCATATTCTTGAATGTAATTTTTGGATGTGAGGTATTGGGTATGTGCCCAAAGAGGCCAATGATTTCTATTACCGTAAGTTAACTTACAATTTTGGACATGAACATCAAAAAGACAGATGTTCCACAAGGAGTGACCATATGTATTATGTTACTTATTTTGTGCCCAAAATATAGAATACAGTTAGTTTAAATGGGCACTGTCACCAACTTTATTTTTTGATATGTTGTAGTACTTATGAAATATAACATATCTCAAATATACTTTTATAATTTTTAAAAAAATTAAAATGGTTTAATTTACATTTGAAAACCGGCCACTAGGGGTCTCCCTCCTAGTGGCCGGCTGCAGCCTGGCGTGATGTCACACCTGAAAAAGGACTGATGTGGCCGGGCATCGGTCCTTTTTCATTCAGCCTGCGCTCGCTCCCTGCCTGTCAATCAGACAGGCAGGGAGCGAGCGCATTGGCTCCCCGGCCACTGGCTGGGAGGCCACTCCTCCCGCACATCGCTGCCTCGTCACCGCCGCTGTCCCTGCACGCCCGCTGCCGGACTCTGCAGTAAGTGTAATGAGGGAACGGGGTATGCGGGAGGGGGGTTTGTGATGGAGGGAATGGGGTATGCGGGGGGGGGGGGGGTTGTGATGGAGGGAACGGGGTATGACGCAGGGGGAGGGAGACGGTGGGGACAGGCTAGTGCCGCATGTAACTAACTGATAGTTTATCTATACAGGGTGCCTCCAGCTGTTTAGCATGCCCTGACAGCCAATAGATGTCAGGGCAAGCTGGGAGTTGTAGTGGTGAAACAGCTGGAGGCACCCTGTGTAGATGAACTAAGGGCGAAAGTCCCCCCAGCAGGCATCAGTGACGTGGGGCCTGCTGGGGAAGTCTGCCTGGTAGTGAGCACACTGCCAGGCAGACAAAAGGCATTTTTAATATAGTAAAAATAAAAATTAAAAGCAGGGAGGGGGTTAGGGATAGATTGGCAATAGGCAGGGACAGAAAAAAAAAAAAAGGATGGTGGGAGCTACTCTTTAACTCCTTAAGGACTCAGCCCATTTTGGCCCTAAGGACTTCAGATAATTTTTACATTTTTTCCTCCTCGCCTTCTAAAAATCATAACTCTTTTATATTTTCATCCACAGACTAGTATGAGGGCTTGTTTTTTGCGCGACCAGTTGTCCTTTGTAATGACATAACTCATTATATCATAAAATGTATGGTGCAACCAAAAAACACTATTTTTGTGGGGAAATTTAAAAGAAAAACGCAATTTTGCTAATTTTGGAAGGTTTTGTTTTCACGCCGTACAATTTATGGTAAAAATGACATGTGTTCTTTATTCTGAGGGTCAATACAATTAAAATGATACCCATTATTACATACTTTTATATTATTGTTGTGCTTAAAAAAAATCGCAAACTTTTTAACCAAATTAGTACGTTTATAATCCCTTTATTTTGATGACCTATAACTTTTTTATTTTTCCGTATAAGTGGCGGTATGTGGGCTCATTTTTTGCGCCATGATCTGTACTTTTTTTGATACTACATTTGCATATAAAACACTTAATAAATTTTTTATAATTTTTTTTATAATAAAATGTATTAAAAAAGTAACAATTTTGGACTTTTTTTTTTCTTTTCGTTCACGCCGTTCACCGTACGGGATCATTAACATTTTATTTTAATAGTTTGGACATTTACGCTTTTTGGGGGTAAAATAGGAAAAAACGGACGTTTTACTTTTTTATTGGGGGAGGGGATTTTACGTTTTTTTATATATTTTTTTACACTTGAATAGTCCCCATAGGGGACTATTCATATTAATACCATGATTGCTAATACTGATCTGTTCTATGTATAGGACATAGAACAGATCAGTATTATCGGTCATCTTCTGCTCTGGTCTGCTCGATCTCAGACCAGAGCAGGAGACGCCGGGAGCCGGAAGGAGGAAGGTGAGGGGATCTCCGTGCGGCGTTATGAATGATCGGATCCCCGCAGCAGCGCTGCGGGCGATCCGATCATTCAATGAAATCGCGTACTGCCACAGATGCCGGAATCTGTATTGATCCCGGCACCTGAGGGGTTAATGGCGGACGCCCGCGAGATCGCGGGCGTCGGCCATTGCCGGTGGGTCCCTGGCTGCGATCAGCAGCCGGGATCAGCCGCGCATGACACGGGCATCGCTCCGGGCATCGGTTATGCACAGGACCTAAATGTACGTCCTGGTGCGTTAAGTACCACCGCACCAGGACGTACATTTACGTCCTGCGTCCTTAAGGGGTTAAGCAAAATAATTTCTGACCTCACCCATCAGCAAAATACACTATATTGAATGCAGTAAACGCCAGATTATGGATACTTTAGAGCAGGCATAGGCAACCTTAGTTTTGGGCTGCATCTCCCACGATGCTCTTTCAGCCAAAATGCTGCCAAAGGATCATGGGAGATGTAGTCCAAAACATCTGCAGTGTTGAAGGTTGCCTATGCCTGCTTTACAGCATGATTTGGGAGGTGTGGAGTGAGTACCTGTATTTTAACTAAAGAATGTAAAGTTTTATCTTCCGTGCATGCTGTTGCATGAGTAGTGATCAGTTCTATTGTGATTTCTCTCTTCAGCATTACTGGCCAACACTGGAAAAAAAAAATTCAAATCAACTGGTGCCAGAAAGTTAAACAGATTTGTAAATTACTTTTATTTAAAAAAAATCTTAATTCTTCCAGTACTTAACAGCCGATGTATGCTTCAGAGGAAGTTGTGTGGTTCTTTCCAGTCTGACCACAGTGCTCTCTGCTGACACCTCTTTCCATGTCAGAACTGTGCAGAGTTGGAGCAAATCCCCATTGCAAACCTCTCCTGCTCTGGACAATTCCTGACATGGACAGAGGTGTCAGCAGAGAGCACTGTGATCAGACTGGAAAAAAACTACACAACTTTACAGTATACAGGAGCTGATAAGTACTGGAAGGATTAAGATTTTTATATCGAAGTAATTTAAAAATTTATTCAAAACGTTTGTTTTCTACCGGAGTACTGCTTTAATAAAAAAATGTAAAAAAGGTCTGTGGGCTTGACACACATAAACTGGTGCTAAGAACTAGAAGTGTGTTAGAATTGTAAAGCCCATTCCAGATTAATGTAATATAGATTAACATAAATGATCAGGAGTAGATCCAGCTTCACCAAAAACCTGCCATTGGATGTCAAAGCAAGCTGTGTAAGGCGGCCCTCTGATTCATGATTACACTCATTATGGTAAAGCAGCCGCCTCTGGTTGCAATGACTTTCTTTTGTGGCTAATAGAGGAGTGTCTCTTTTTTTCACATACATGCCATATGGAGCAACAGCTTTAACACTGGACGGTGTCTGCATTAATGGCACCTTCAGTTGCCTATGATGCAAAAAAAGACATCATACTGTTTTGCAGCAGAATATCCCATCAGTCTTCATTTCTCCAGATAACGCATTTCCACTGCTCCTGAGTCCAGCGATGGCATGCTTAGCATTGGTCAGGGACATCTTCTGCTTGTGTGCACTGCCTAAGCATTTTTATGATGCTCCTCTCACACAGATCTTGTGGCGATGCCACTTGGAGAGGCAGTTTGGAACTCTATTATGAGTGCAATAGAGAATAGTTAATCTTTATGTACCCTGCTCTATTTTGTCAGTTTATGTGATCTACTACTTTGGGATTGAGCTGTTTTTTACTCCTAGTTTAAAGTCCCTGATCCTCAGTACAACTCTTACTACTGCCATTGTTTGTCTATGGAAATGGCATGGTTGATTTTATGTACCTCTTTGCAAGGATGTGGCTGAGACACTTGAACTTAAAGGGGATATCCACCATAAGGGGATTTTTAGCACCTACCTGCCGAACAGTAATGGACATTCTTAAGAAGGACCCGTGCTTGTCTCGGGCTAAATGTCTATGTTGTTAGATTACCATAACACTAAGGCTATCTTTTTGTAAACTGGCTACTTCCTGTTGGAGTTCGTTTCCTTAAACTACAAGTCCCATGATTCTTTGTTTGTAAGTGGGAGGTCACTTTTCTCCCTACCACACATCAACCACCCCACCTATTTATGCAATAGACTAGTGTTTTCTGACCAGTGTTTTCAGGGTGCATCCAGCTGTTGAAAAACTTAACAGAAACAAAAATCACAGAAGAATTGCAAGACCACTATGAAACACAGGTACAGACACTATACATACACTAACTTTACAGCCCCTCTAGCATAGTAAAAAAAAAATAAAAAATAAAAAACCCCGGAATACCCCTTTAATAGGTAGGGGGGACGTAGATACTTGACATGACAGGCCATGATCACGGCTCCGGGAAATCTGAAATTCCAATGCCATAGTTTGATATTTCTGGGAGCCGACCGACTCCGCTCCCCAGCCAGCCGCATGCATCTGCCACCCACCTGCTAGCTGTTGCAACTACAACTCCCAGCATATCCTCACTGTAAGTGCATGCTGGGAGTTTTAGTCTTACAACAGCTACCGGGCGGGTGGTAGATGCATGAGGCTGGCCCGGAAATATTAAACTATGGCATTGTAATTTCGCAGTTGCGACTTATCAGAAGATCTCGTAAAAGGCACTTTTGTTAGCCAGGTCTGACCTGGTGGTGACTTGCGACTTTTTTGGGGGGTTTGCGACTTTTTTGAACCTTTCCCACAGAAAGTCACAATGATAAATTCCTGACCACTGCATCCACACTTGAAGATTTCACTGTGAACAGTGATTTCTCTCTCCACGATGCAGTAAAAAGTTGCAAAAAAAAGTTGCATGGACTGCGCATGCGACTCTTTACCGCAAAAAAATTCTAAATTGTTTGATAAATTCCCCCCAATGACCCTAAGCACACAGTCAGGACAACACAGTAGTGATGGCTTAGGGACAACTCTGTGAATATCCTTGAGTGGCTCAGCCAGAACCCTGACTTTAATTCAATTGAACCTCTTTCTCGAGATGGTGAGACCTGAAAATGTCTGTTTGTCGACGGTCCCCATCCAGCCCCATAAAGCTGCAAAGAAGAATGGCAAAACATTCACAAATCCCAGGGTGCCAACCTTGAGGCATCATAGCCAAGAAGACTTAAAACTGTAATCTCTGCTAAAGGTGCTTAAACTACAAGGGTCTAAATACTTATTTTTCAGTAAATTAGCATTCATTCATTAACTTTGTCATTAAGGGGTACTGAGTGCAAAATAATAGGGGAAAAAGGCCACAACATAACAATAACAAAAAAAGTGTCCGGGTCTGAAGGCTTTCTGAATGCACTGTATATCGGTGTTTTTACTATAAATATGCACTCATGTTATTTTGTATTTTTTTGTTTTTCTTTTTTGTATCTTGGTATTGCACAGTTCCTAACTGCAGTAATGTCCCCCCCCCCCCCCCCACACACACACACACAATTATGTGCCTCTATTCTTCTTGCATTAATATTTGCTTGAAATCTATTTGCGCTTAGCAACAATTGTTAAGAAATGTTTAGTCCTAGTAAATGAACTGAATAAAACCAGCATGATGGCTGTAGACTGTTTAAAATCAAACCAGTCAATAGTACAATTGATTAAAGAAAAATAATTGTACGCAAGGGATGCTTTGGTTTTGTAAGGCTCGGCATGGTGCACTCCTGTTGCATGGTGGTATTAATTAATTGTAGTGAAAATATTAATGTCACACTGTACATTTGCTGTGTAGGGGTTTTGTGTTTGTTTCATTTATTGTTTGTCATTTATTAAGACAGAAATAGGTGACATTTCAAAAAATCTGCATTTTTTAGAAACCAATCCAGTACTTTAGACCTCACAAACTGTATTTGTACAGAAAATAATTTAGACCGATTTTGGTATTTGCTTGTACAATGAAACCTTCCAAGGAGACCACTTCTTTGAGAAGACCACTCAACATAAAGATACAACCTTTATGAGACTGATTTGTAACAACATTAGTCTCTTTAGAAAGACTACCTTTTATTCTGACCGGTAACCACCACATCCTTTGTACTTCTGTGGCAGATGTGCACTGTGGAAGCAAAGGGTAGGCTCAGAAGCTGAGCTGGCACTATACATGGAAAGTACAAGCAGCTATATACACTGTATACACGACTGTATACATGACAGACGTCAGAGTTATCTCCCATCCTGGTCATTTAACCTCTTGGATGCCTTGGTCAATAAAGTATGCAGTCCAGCATCAAGGTTGTTAGATGCTGTGTTTTTTCTTTTCCGGCTCCTGATTGGCTCTTTGTGATGTTATCACAGCGGGGGCAGTTGGTTGTTAAGGCGGCGGGGGGGCTTCTAAAGGCTTCCATACTTGCCATGGTAGGGCTCCTATTAGGCAGGCCATAGGCATAATGTAATATGAGATCTGCAGTTTTCAGTGATATGGAGGGGTTTTCCAGCACCATGCCCCTGCCCACCGTGCAAATTACTGGTTGGTTAAGCCTGCAGTAAGTTATTGAGTGGACAGTTTCTGTAGGTTTGACGCGTCACACAAAATAGGAAGCAGCAGTGAGCGATGGGGACTGAAAGCTATCAGGACAGCAGTGGTGGAAGATCAGAACATTTTGAGAATGCTTTACTTTTACAAACAAATGTCCTTAAGATATGAATTGCGCCAGGACAATCACCTCCCAGAATATCAATATATTATACACCAAGGAAAAAGGTAAATGCAAAACAGAGGTGTGTGTTTATATTCTAAATAATGGTCTTTGTCCCTGTCTCTTTAGAATAGACCTGTTAAATGTGGGCAATTCAAAATGTTTTTTTTTTTAAGTTTTATTTACACTTTTTAAATCCCCTTTAATAATGAATATTTTGATTTCTTTTACTTTTCAATGCTATGCAATAGTATAGATCAGGGATATCTTTGTTCTGCTTCAACGCTCTGCCTGAGGCAGACTGTACAAGAAAAGGGATCTGCAGCACAGAGGTAAGGAGACCCCAGACCACCATAAACACATCATTTTTGCACTTTCGTTTTTTCCTCCTCACCTTCTAAAGATCATAACTCTTTCAATTTCCCCCCTACAGACCCATATGAAGGTTTGTTTTTTGCACCACCAATTTTACTTTGTAATGCCATCAATAATTTCAACACAAAATCTACGGCAAAACCAGTGGGGCTAAATTTTTGAGAAAAAAAACAGCATTTTGCAACACTTGGGGGCTTCCGTTTTTACGCAGCGCACTTTTTGGTAAAAATGACACATGATCTTTATTCTGTAGGTCCATACGGTTTAAATGATAACCAACTTATATAGGTCTGATTTTGTTTTACTTCTGTTAAAAAATGATAACTTTATGTACGAAAATTAGTAGGTTTAAATTTTCCTATTCTGACCCCTATAACGTTTTTATTTTTCCATATATGGGGATATGTGAAGGCTAATTTTTTTGCACCATGATCTGAAGTTTTTGTTTTGATGGGACTATACAAAGGGACCAAAAATACGCAGTTTTGTACTTTGGTATGTTTTTTACGGATACGCCATCGACCAATGCGGTTTAATTAACGTTATATTTTTATAGTTCGGACGTTTACGCACGTGGCAATACCACATGTTTATTTTTATTCAGTTTTTATATTTTTATATGGAATTTGGGAAAAGGGGGGTGATTTAAACTTTTAATAAGGAAGGGGTTAATCTGTGTTTTTAGACTTTTTTTTTTTAATACTTTATTAGTCCCCTTAGGGAAATTTTAGGCGTAATCATTAGATTCCTCATACAGATCAATGTAGTCCCATAGAACTACATTGATCTGTGTGCTCTGAACTCGATTGATAAAGCCTGGTCCAGCCAGGCTTTATCAATCTCAGAGCCATGGACAGCGGAGGAAGAGAGGTAAGCCCTCCGCCTACCTCAGTAGTGGATCTAGCCAACAACCCAACCCCTCCGCGACCAGGGAGTGTTTAAAGATCCCTTTTAGATGCCACTGTCAGCTTTGACAGCAGCGATCTAAAGGGTTAATAGCCGCCCTCAGTGATCGCCGCATCGGCAACTTTTCCTCTAGACAGGATTTGATCAATCTCCCCCAGTGTGTTTAGAAAATCGGAGTCACTTTTCTGCCTGATGAAGCTGAGACACGGTATACTATTACTTTCTCAATGTATAACTTATGGTTTGTCTATGGAGGGTAGAATCTTGACATCATACATACTAGTGGAGATTTAGCAAAACCTGTGCAGAGGAAAAGTTGCCCATAGCAACAAATCAGATTGCTCTTTATCAAGGCCTCTGCAATATGAAAGAAGCAATCTGATTGGTTGCTATCCAATAAAAAAAATCTAATTTACAAAAAAATAAACCGAATTGTTTTTTTTTTTTTTTTTTTTTTATCACAGACAGTAAAACTTTATCCTGCATTTTATATATTTTTTTCTTTACAATAATTTGTGTGCAACTTTTTAGGTTTCACTGTGGTTATTTTGCGTCTCTCTATTAAATGGTGTTCGTTATTGTATTTTGCACTTAGTACATCACGTTTGCAATTTAGTTTTTCTTATAAAATATATTTTTCAGTGTTTGCACGCTTTTGTAGGTGGTAATACACTATACCTTTATGTTGGAAGGATTAATAAAATGCTGATTAGTTTCTATATAACATCCACTGTATTACTACAGTTGTGAGACTTATTCTAGTTTAGCTGAACAGAGCCTCCTTATCTTCAGTGCTTTGGGAACTGTAGGTGCACATCATTAGCGCCATGCAGGGCTGACATAGAGTGCTATTAATCTATGTATAAAACTGCATTATGTGGAATGGGACAGTTTGATAAAGACCCTAGTGTTCTGCAATAATAATTGAACAGAGTTAATATGGGAATACATTCTCTATTGATACTTTGATCGATGGCGAACCTGTGACTTTTTTGTTGTAGACAAATTGAACTGCTCTCCTATAATGCCGTGAGTAATCACAGCAGGGGTGACAGCGGAATAATAAGCACGTCTGAAAAGACATTTATGAGGACGCTTGTACCTTCAGCAAAAAAAAAACCTGCAGCTGTGCAACATTATAGTATCTTTGGGCAGCAGGAAAGGTAAAAAGTCTCATATGGGCAGTATTACTTAAAGAGTATCTCTCATCAAATAAACTTTTGATATATTTTAGATTCATGAATGTTGAATAACTTTCCAATAGCATGTTAATGAAAAATATGCTTCTTTCTATTGTATTTTTCCCAATCAGTCCTGTCAGCAAGCATTTCTGACTCATGCTGGAGTCCTAAACACTCAGAGCTGCCAGCCTGCTTTGTTCACAGCCAAACAGGCTGTGAACAAAGCAGGCTGGCAGCTCTGAGTGTTCTCCTTTGTGAACAAAGCAGACTGGCAGCTTGTAGTGTTTAGGACTCCAGCATGAGTCTGAAATGCTTGCTGCCAGGACTGGTAGGGAGACCCCTAGTGGTCATTTATTCAAAGTGGAAAATTAAATAGAAAGAAGCATATTTTTTAATAACATGCAATCGTAAAGTTATTCAGCATACATTAATCTATAATATAACAAAAGTTTTTTTGATGAGAGGTACCCTTTAAAAAAAATAAAAAAATTTGATATGTTGTAGAGGTATATCGAACATTTTAATCAGTCGAGGTCTTAGTGTTTAGACCCTGACTGATCGATAGGACGAGTCAGGAGAAGAGTGCGCTAAGCACAATCTTTCCCTTCTCTGTGCCTTGTGACCGAGACAAATTTACAATGTAAGTCTATGGGATTGTCCCAGTCACCGGCACAAAGGGCGGGGATAGAAGCACTTCTCTCCCCGTTCATTCTAGTGATTGGTCAGGATCTGAACACTCAGACCCTGACTGATCAAGACTTTTGACTTGTCTCTAGGACATGTCAAAAGCTTTTAAAAGTGACTGGTAAACTTTAAGTTTTTCTGCACTGCAGCAAAAGAGTACCGGGTGCAAACAGTGACTTTATGTTTGATTTCATATGACATGATGAATATAGTTATCAAATTTAAGAGATATATGGATCAGAATACTAACTGTTATCCACAGTAGTATAAATAACTGAACCATGTGGGTCCGATCACTGGGACCACTGTTGATTATGAGAATGGAACACTTGTGCATGGGTAACATGCCATTTATTTTATTTGGGGCTTCCAAATAAAGGAGTTGTCCCTTTTAAGAAAAAAAATCTAAATTGTTGAATTAAAGACATTTTAAATGTACAAGCATTTCTAAAAATGTACTATTTGAGATATATAGATGCCTGCATTGTTTTGATAACTGTTGCCCTTGGTTACAACTCACTGACGTGGGTCACAAAAGGTCAGTTCAGCCGCAGTCTAATGAAGGTAATGGCAGTTTGTCTCTATTGCACATTCTAGCAAGGGAAAGTGTGTGTTCTGTTACCTGGCAACAGCAGGGTCCCAGTTCAGAGGAAAGCGGGAAGTGATCAAATCCATGAGGGAGAAGTACAGTAAAGTGATGGAAATTATTGCTTAAAAATGGCACATGTTTATTCCTTTACATATATGTGTCCCAGCTAAAGCATAGGCAGGGACAAAGTCCAGTAAGTGAGGGCGGGACTAGCACTCCTCCTGTGTTCACTCCTGTCCTATCAGACTCCTGTCTAAAAGCAGAGGGGTTGCAGAGCAGCATGTAGTGACTGACTCAGGGAGGAAGTGAATGTATGGTGAGTGAAGGGAAGCTAAGTTCTTGCCTCGGAAACGTCCTGTTGCGAAACTTTCAATGTGGAAATTGGTCCCGCCAGAAGATTGACCATTTTTAATAGTCTGGCAGAATCATCTAGAGAGTCCCTGAACTGCATTGTAGTGATTGGGACAGCGCTTATGGTCTATTCACACGTACAGTAGTATTCTGTACGTGTGAATAGACCCTTAATGTACCACGCGGAGAGTACCTGTGATTTTTCTGTCTAGCACCTATATATATCTCTTACAAATACCTTTTTTTCTCTTGCACACTTGGTTTGTCATTCGGAGCTTTACAATCTGCTGTGCTGGGTCTCTTCATCCAATCACTGCAGGATGCTATGTAATAGCCTCCTTTCTATTTACATGCTGCACTCTGAAAGAACAGGAGTGAGCACAGAGTAGTGCTAGTCCCACCCTCACTTACTGGACTTTGTCCATGACTGTGCTTCAGCTGAAAGATGATGCTGCAGCCGGACAGGGATATTGTTCTGAATGGTATGGGGACCCCTAGTGGTGTTTTTTTTTATAAGCCATGATAAAGGAAATAACAACATTTTTATTAAATATATTAGAAAGGTTAATGTTTTGCAAAGATCTACAAAATATAAACAGTTTTTTTAATCGGCCACAATGAGAGGTTTTAACCTGGCCTTATCTTATTAAATTTTTTTCTGAGGTTTCCTATGTAGGGGGTTAAAAGTGTATTTTCTTAGAGTCCTGTCCTGGCATGTTTGTATTAGTAATCTATGCTTTTTTTTTTTTTTGGTATATAATTTTGGTCTGTCTTTTTAGATGCCTAATGAGCTTTCCTAAAGACATTTTTTGTATTTTATCAGCTAGTAGATGCTTCTAAACACTGCAGGCATTGTTGTATTTTACAGAACACAAAGTAGAAGCTTCAGTTTTTTAAAGACTTCTTTACCATCTTTGGCTACTTGGCAGTCTTTTCGCATGTACAGTACAATGCCTCAATAAGGATGTGTGGTTACCCCCATTCCTCCTACAAAGGTCTGTCCCTAATGTAATCACAAATTTCAGGTAAACAAAAACTATTCTCATTATACTGTACTTTTGATTTTCAGAGATCTTTAGAGGAGGGTGCACGCCTGTGCCTGTCTTTGGTTCAAAATATTAGTATGTTTTTAAAGGGAACTACTAAAGATGAGCATTTGATTAAATGGCCACTGTCACTGAAACAGCTTGTTGGTTAGGACCCTAAAAATGATGTGTTTTCCATATTCCTTTGACTTCAATAGAAAATATGCAAAAAGCATGTGGTTTTCAAAAAACTGATGGAAAGAAAAAGTGCTAAAATAAAAAGTTACATACATTTTTAGATCAGTTCCACATAGAAGCTCACAATCATTGGAAAAATAATACTGCCACATAAAAACTGAAATCAGAGTTTTTGAAGCAGTTTTTCTGAAATGTTTGTCCAATCCCGCCCGCTTCCACTGAAATGTTTGTCCAATCCCGCCCGCTCCCACTGAAATGTTTGTCCAATCCCGCCCGCTCCCACTGAAATGTTTGTCCAATCCCGCCCGCTCCCACTGAAATGTTTGTCCAATCCCGCCCGCTCAAACTGAAATTTTTGTCCAATCCCGCCCGCTCCCACTAACATAGGAATCTACAGACACTAGGATGCAATGCTCTGCACATACTCCCCATGTATAGCAGTGTGAGTAGTACACACACTGCTATACATGGGGGGGTATGTGCAGAGCATTGCACTCTAGTGTATGTACAGATGTGAATAGCAGTGACTGTGCAGATTCAGAGGCCCTGGGTCACTGACCGATGCAAAGCTCTGCACATTATATCACCAACAAGAAACAAAAGGGAAGAGAGGGGCCTTACCAAGGCAGACAAGCCACCACTGGTTTGCGAAACAAACACATACACCCACAAAAGAAAACCAGTATTGAAATATATATATATATAATTTTTTTTTTTTAATTTAACAAATATGCAAAATGACATACATTTAAAATAAGTAAATAATAAAATCAAGGCACCACAAGAACAACTGCAGAAAAGTGGAGAGGGTAGGACAGGCTGAAAAACATGGAGTCCATGGGAAAGTACACTTGTAAATAGAATTAAGACCAAAAACAGCAGGCTCAAAACCACATTATACAGTAAGTCAATAAAAATCAAGTATATAGAGGATAGATTACAAAAAGTATAAATACCATAATTAGCTCAGAGGTACAAAAGTAATGGACATCCTGCCATGCACTGCCTACCTACCACCTCCAACCCCAACGTACGTTTCGCTTGTGCTTTCAGGGGGCATGTCTAAAACCCCCAAACAGGTGGGTATATATATATGTTGTTAGAGCCAATCGTGTATAGCCAACAGATGAGTGGCATACATTTTGGCCACTCAAATAGGAGCATTCCCCATATGTCCAATAAGAACTGCCATATGCCGTATCCAATCACATTCCAATATCACTCTCCCACCTTTAGATAATCGCCGACATGTGGCCCTTGGCGTCTGACATCATATGGACTGGCCACGCATGCAAATGATGCGCATCCGGACTGTGCCGGAGCGCACACTGCTGAGAGGGGGATGCCCATGATTTGTATGCGTGGCCAGTCCATATGATGTCAGACGCCAAAGGCCACATGTCGGCGATTATCTAAAGGTGAGAATGCTCCTATTTGAGTGGCCAAAATGTATGCCACTCATCTGTTGGCTATACACGATTGGCTCTAACAACATATATATACCCACCTGTTTGGGGGTTTTAGACACGCCCCCTGACTAAGCACAAGCGAAACGTACGTTGGGGTTGGAGGTGGTAGGTAGGCAGTGCAAGGCAGGATGTCCATTACTTTTGTACCTCTGTGCTAATTATGGTATTTATACTTTTTGTAATCTATCCTCAATATACTTGATATTTATTGACTTACTGTATAATGTGGTTTTGTGCCTGCTGTTCTTGGTCTTAAAGGGGTATTCCAGGCAAAAACTTTTTTTAATATATCAACTGGCTCCGGAAAGTTAAACAGATTTGTAAATTACTTCTATTAAAAAATCTTAATCCTTCCAATAGTTATTAGCTTCTGAAGTTTTCTGTCTAACTGCTCAATGATGATGTCACGTCCCGGGAGCTGTGCATGATGGGAGAATATCCCCATAGGAACTGCACAGCTCCCAGGACGTGAGTCATCAGAGAGCAGTTAGACAGAAAACAACAACTCAACTTCAGAAGCTAATAACTATTGGAAGGATTAAGATTTTTTAATAGAAGTAATTTACAAATCTGTTTAACTTTCCGGAGCCAGTTGATATATAAAAAAGTTTTGGCCTGGAATACCCCTTTAATTCTATTTACAAGTGTACTTTCCCTGGACTCCATGTTTTTCAGCCTTTTCTACCCTCTCCACTTTTCTGCAGTTGTTCTTGTGGTGCCTTGATTTTATTATTTCCTTATTTTAAATGTGTGTCATTTTGCATATTTGTTAAATAAAATATATATATATATTTTTCAATACTGGTTTTCTTTTGTGAGTGTATAATGCTCTGCACATACCTGGCCTACGGTGATGTATGAGGGCTAATTTTTTGCACCATGGTCTCTAGTTTTATTGGTACCATTTTTGTTTTAAGCTTTTTGATCGTTTATTATTATTTTATTTTTTTTATGGCATATGAAGTGACCAAAAATGCACAATTTTGGACTTTAGTATTTGTTTTTCCATGTACGCTATCGACCGTGCAATTTAACATTATTTTTTAATAGTTCAGATATTTACGCACGTGGCGATACCACATACTTTATTTTTATTTATTTTTTTTACATAATTTCAGTTAAAAAAATGGGAAAGGCGAGGGTGGGGGGGATTCAAGCATTTATTAGGGAAGGGGTTAATGGTTTACTTTTTGTTATAGCTCCATAAGGAGCTTTCATAGGGTATGTGCAGACTGCAGAGCATTGCACCCTAGGGTCTGTAGAAGACATGCCTCAGACACATCTGCACATAACCCCCATGTGTATAGCAGTGTGTGTATGTACATTCCTATACCGGTGGGGGTCTGTGCAGAGCATTGCACCCTTGTCTGTACAGACTAGGGTGCAATGCTATGCACATACGCCCACCTGTATAGGAATGTACACAGACTTATACACATGGGAGGGTATACTCAGACTTCAGAGCATTGCACCCTAAGGTCTGTAGAAGACGCTAGGGTGCCATGCTCTGTCTGCAGTCTACTCTGCACATACCCCCCCCCCCCCCCCCCATGTGTATAGCAGAGCAGACCGCAGACACAGAGGCCCTGGGAGGATCACCAACCCGGCTGCGGCCGCAGCACAGCGCACCGTGAGTGTGTTCTTTAACAGGATTGGACACTCTGACCTACCGTACGGGGCCCGGGCGGCAGCAGCAGGAGAAGATGGACGGCCACTGATCCTCCATGGCAGGCTGAGCGGGGATCCAAATAAAACGGCGGCGCTACGGTGGCAGGGAAGGAGGCAATTTGGGAGGAGCAGCAGCCCCACCCTGGTGAATCCGGACCCAAGGCCAAAGCTGGTGGTCGTGCATATGCATAGGATTTCTTCAATTCACATCTATGTTGCTGCTTCTTTACACCGTTGCAGATTTCCTCTCCTCAAATCTGGATAGAAAGTCCACTGCAATACTAAAGTTTAACCCCTGTAAGGACATCAATTTATTAAAAATAAAAATTTATTTTGCACTTTCGTTTTTTCCTCCTCATCTTCTAATAACCATTACACTTTACTCATTTACCATAAAGTCTACGACGAAACAAAAAATTATTTGTGGAACAAAACTGAAAAAAAAAGTCATTTTGCAACTTTTGAGGGCTTCCATTCCTACGCAGTGTACTCTTTGGTAAAAATGACACATTATCTAAATTCTGTAGGTCCTTAAGATTAAAATTATACCCAACTTTTATATAGGTTTTGTTTTATTTTACTATTTGTAAAAAGTTAATTTTATTGTACAAAAATGAGTATGCTTAAAATTGTCCTCTACTGAATTGAATCTTTGCATCATGATCTGTAGTTTTTATCAGTACCATTTTTGATGGGACTTTTTGATAGCTTTTTATTCATTTTTTTTTCATGTATGAAGTGACCATGCTGTTTAATTTAAATTATATTTTAATAGTTTTATCATTTTTACACAAACTCATAACATATGTTTGTTTATTTTTTTTACATAATTTTATTTTGAAAAATGGGAAAAAGAGTGATTCAAGCTTTTATTAGGAATAAAGTTAATTCACTTTTATTATTTATTTAAACATTTTTCCACTTTTTTTTATTCCTATGGGGGACTATTACATGCATTCTTTAAATTGCATACACTGTTCAATGTTGTGCCATAGCACACTATTGATCAGTGTTATCAGCGCTCCATTGCTCCAGGCTGCCATGGCTTCCTGTATAATTGACACACCAATCGGATGGCGAGGAGGCAGGTAAGGGCCCTCCCGCCATCCTCTCAGCTAATCGGGACACGGAGCTACCTGCATGGATTTTCCATTTTAGACACCATTTTAATTGTGGCGCCAAAAGGGTTAATGCTGGATATCTGCATGATTGGTGATGTATTTTCTTAGCCGTAGGTCCTGGAACCGGGACCCACCAGTTATGAAGCAGGTTAAACTCTTAAGCGTGCTTCATATAATGGGAGCAGAACTAGGGCGGACAAGTACACCTACTAAAATTGGATTTCCCTATTATTAAATAGCTAATGTTCCCTGAGCACCTTTGTTTTTTTTTTTGTTTTTTTGTTAACACTTTCTTGATAATACTTTCCTTTCCTAAGATATGAGAGTTTTTAACTAAATTTCAATAATACAGTCAGGGGGTGTGTATTAAGCATATACTCCCCTCAGTGTAAGATATTCACTCCCCTCAGTGTAAGATATTCACCCGCCCCCCCGACAGTATAATCCTGCCCATCACCTGATATTCACTCCTATTATTATTAAAATTAAGTTTTGTCTATCTGACAGATTCCCTAAATTGTCAGTCAAACTCATATATCAGGAATGGAAGGGTGTTTCAAGAAACTGTACAAAAGTGTTTGATCAGGACATTCTCATACTATTTAATGACAATCATCTTTTTGTGGTTGGCCACAGGTCCTCTGTTAAGTTTTTCTTTTTTAAATACATATATATATATATATATATATATATATATATATGTATGTATATATATAAGCTTGACTAGATGTTTAACAGGGTCCAGTCCGTGGCCCTCTAAATCTTGCAAAACTACAACTCCTAGCATGCACGAACAGCAAACAGCTGGAGGCACACTGGTTGGAAAATACTGAGTTAGATAACAGAACCTAACTGAAGGTTTTCCAACCAGTGTGCCTCCAGCTGTTGCAAAAGTACAACTCCCAGCATGCAGGTATGTCAGTGCATGTTGGGAGTTGTAGTTTTGCAACAGCTGGAGGTTCCCCCCCCCCCCCCATGTGAATGTACAGCGCAAACTCCTAGCGGGAAACTCACCGTAAACCCATCCATGTGATTGTACCCTAAAAACACTACACTAACACATAATAAAGGGTGAAACACTACATATACACCCCCTTACACTGCCCCCCCCCCCCCCCCCCAATAAAAATTAAAAACATATCGTACGGCAGTGTTTCCAAAACGGAACCTCAAGCTTTTGCAAAACAACAACTCCCAGCATTTCGGACAGCCACTGACTGTCCAGGCATGCTGGTAGTTTAGCAACAGCTGGAGGCACCCTGTTTGGGAATCACTGGTGTAGAATACCCCTATGTCCACCCCTATGCAATCCCTAATTTAGTCCTCAAATGTGCATGGCGCACTCTCAATTTGGAGCCCTGTTGTATTTCAAGGAAGCCGTTTAGTGCCACATATGAGGTATTTCCATACTCAGGAGAAATTGCGCTACAAATTTTGGGAGGCTTTTTCTCCTTTTATCCCTTATGAAAAGGAAAAGTTGAGGGCTAACCCAGCCTGTTAGTGTATGGTGTTGCCCCATACTTTTTATTTTCCAAGAGCTAAAAGGAAAAAAAAGAACCCCAAAATTTGTAACCCGATTTCTCCTGAGTACGGAAATACCCCATATGTGGACGTAAAATGCTCTGCGCACTCACAACAAGGCTCAGGAGCGAGAGCGCACTATGTACATTTGAGACCTAAATTGGTCATTTGCACATGGGTGGCTGATTTTACAGTGGTTCTGACATAGACGCAAAAAAATTAATACCAACGTGTGACCCCATTTTGGAAACTACACCCCTCACGGAACATAACAAGGAGTATAATGAGCCTTAAAGGGGTTATCCACCATAAGGTGATTTTAGTACGTACCTGGCAGACAGTAATGGACATGCTTAGAAAGGATCTGTACTTGTCTTGGGGCTAAATGGCTATGTTTTGAGATTACCATAACACTGTGTTTAGCTTTTTTGTGAACTGGTATTTCCTGTTTCAGTTTTCTTTTTATGACTACAAATCCCATAATTCCATTTTCCTCCCTCCCACACATCAGCCACCACACCCATTGAAACATAAATTAGCTGCATCCATTCAAAAGACCTGTGATTTTAATTCAGGGTGCCTACAGCTGTTGCATTAGTTGCAGATTGATCCCTCCACGCATTGAAGCAGACAGGCTCCCTGTCATCAGCTGACTAGTGAGTCAGGTCTCGGCCGCATTGCAACCTGGGAAAAATCTGAGACAACAGTCATTTTTTATGCTGTTAAAAATAAATATTGGCGTAAAAATCACAGAAGAATTGTGAGAAAACCATCACACACAGGTACAGACACTATATTATGAACTACACTACCTTTACAGCCCCTGTAGCAAAGTAAAAAAAAAAAAAAAAAACTGCAATACCCTACAGGTGTTTGACAGATTTTTGTTAAAGATGGATGGGAAAATGAAAAAAAAATGTTTTTTTACTAAAATGCCGAAATTTTTCATTTTCACAAGGGAAAATAGGGGAAAAAAAAGCCTCCCAAGATTTGTAACCCCCATTTGTGGATGTAAAGTCCTCTGCGGGCAAATTACAATACTCAGAAGAGAAGGAGCGCCATTGGGCTTTTGGAGAGAAAATGTGTCCGGAATAGAAGGCCACGTGTGTTTACAAAGCCCCCATAGTGCCAGAACAATGGAACCCCCTCCCCCACACATATGACCCCATTTTGAAAAATACACCCCTCATGTAATGTAATAAGGGGTACAGTGAGCATTTACGCCCCACAGGTGTCTGACAATTGTAATTTTTCATTTGCACTGCCCACTGTTCCAAAGATCTGTGTTACGCCGAGCGCTCCGGGTCCCCGCTCCTCCCCGGAGCGCTCGCTTCACTCCCTCCGCTGCAGCGCTCCGGTCACGTCCTCTGACCCGGGGCGCTGCGATCCCGCTGCCAGCCGGGATGCGATTCGCGATGCGGGTAGCGCCCGCTCGCGATGCGCACCCCGGCTCCCCTACCTGACTCGCTCCCCGTCTGTTCTGTCCCGGCGCGCGCGGCCCCGCTCCCTAGGGCACGCGCGCGCCGGGTCTCTGCGATTTAAAGGGCCACTGCGCCGCTGATTGGCGCAGTGGTTCCAATTAGGGTTTTCACCTGTGCACTTCCCTATATTACCTCACTTCCCTTGCACTCCCTTGCCGGATCTTGTTGCCTTAGTGCCAGTGAAAGCGTTCCTTGTGTGTTCCTTGCCTGTGTTTCCAGACCTTCTGCCGTTGCCCCTGACTACGATCCTTGCTGCCTGCCCCGACCTTCTGCTACGTCCGACCTTGCTTCTGCCTACTCCCTTGTACCGCGCCTATCTTCAGCAGCCAGAGAGGTGAGCCGTTGCTAGTGGATACGACCTGGTCACTACCGCCGCAGCAAGACCATCCCGCTTTGCGGCGGGCTCTGGTGAAAACCAGTAGTGGCTTAGAACCGGTCCACTAGCACGGTCCACGCCAATCCCTCTCTGGCACAGAGGGTCCACTACCTGCCAGCCGGCATCGTGACAGTAGATCCGGCCATGGATCCCGCTGAAGTTCCTCTGCCAGTTGTCGCTGACCTCACCACGGTGGTCGCCCAGCAGTCACAACAGATAGCGCAACAAGGCCAACAGCTGTCTCAACTGACCGTTATGCTACAACAGTTGCTACCACAGCTTCAGCAGTCATCTCCTCCGCCAGCTCCTGCACCTCCTCCGCAGCGAGTGGCCGCTCCTGGGATACGCTTATCCTTGCCGGATAAATTTGATGGGGACTCTAAGTTTTGCCGTGGCTTTCTTTCCCAATGTTCCCTGCATCTGGAGATGATGTCGGACCTGTTTCCCACTGAAAGGTCTAAGGTGGCTTTCGTAGTCAGTCTTCTGTCCGGAAAAGCCCTGTCATGGGCCACACCGCTCTGGGACCGCAATGACCCCGTCACTGCCTCTGTACACTCCTTCTTCTCGGAAATCCGAAGTGTCTTTGAGGAACCTGCCCGAGCCTCTTCTGCTGAGACTGCCCTGTTGAACCTGGTCCAGGGTAATTCTTCCGTTGGCGAGTATGCCGTACAATTCCGTACACTTGCTTCAGAATTGTCCTGGAATAATGAGGCCCTCTGCGCGACCTTCAAAAAAGGCCTATCCAGCAACATTAAAGATGTTCTGGCCGCACGAGAAATTCCTGCTAATCTACATGAACTTATTCACCTAGCCACTCGCATTGACATGCGTTTTTCTGAAAGGCGTCAGGAACTCCGCCAAGATATGGACTCTGTTCGCACGAGGCGTTTCGTCTCCTCGGCTCCTCTCTCCTCTGGTCCCCTGCAATCTGTTCCTGTGCCTCCCGCCGTGGAGGCTATGCAGGTCGACCGGTCTCGCCTGACACCTCAAGAGAGGACACGACGCCGTATGGAGAACCTCTGCCTGTACTGTGCTAGTACCGAACACTTCCTGAGGGATTGTCCTATCCGTCCTTCCCGCCTGGAAAGACGTACGCTGACTCCGCACAAAGGTGAGACAGTCCTTGATGTCTACTCTGCTTCTCCACGTCTTACTGTGCCTGTGCGGATGTCTGCCTCTGCCTTCTCCTTCTCTACAGTGGCCTTCTTGGACTCTGGATCTGCAGGAAATTTTATTTTGGCCTCTCTCGTCAACAGGTTCAACATCCCGGTGACCAGTCTCGCCAGACCCCTCTACATCAATTGTGTAAATAATGAAAGATTGGACTGTACCATACGTTTCCGCACGGAGCCCCTTCTTATGAGCATCGGATCTCATCATGAGAGGATTGAACTTTTGGTCCTCCCCAATTGCACCTCGGAGATTCTCCTTGGACTTCCCTGGCTTCAACTTCATTCCCCAACCCTGGATTGGTCCACTGGGGAGATCAAGAGTTGGGGGTCCTCTTGTTCCAAGAACTGTCTAAAACCGGTTCCCAGTAACCCTTGCCGTAACTCTGTGGTTCCTCCAGTAACCGGTCTCCCTAAGGCCTATATGGACTTCGCGGATGTTTTTTGCAAAAAACAAGCTGAGACTCTACCTCCTCACAGGCCTTATGATTGCCCTATCGACCTCCTCCCGGGTACTACTCCACCCCGGGGCAGAATTTATCCTCTCTCTGCCCCAGAGACTCTTGCCATGTCCGAATACGTCCAGGAGAATCTAAAAAAGGGCTTTATCCGTAAATCCTCCTCTCCTGCCGGAGCCGGATTTTTCTTTGTGTCCAAAAAAGATGGCTCCCTACGTCCTTGCATTGACTACCGCGGTCTTAATAAAATCACGGTTAAGAACCGCTACCCCTTACCCCTCATCTCTGAACTCTTTGATCGCCTCCAAGGTGCCCACATCTTCACTAAATTGGACTTAAGAGGCGCCTATAACCTCATCCGCATCAGAGAGGGGGACGAGTGGAAAACGGCATTTAACACCAGAGATGGACACTTTGAGTATCTGGTCATGCCCTTTGGACTGTGCAATGCCCCTGCCGTCTTCCAAGACTTTGTCAATGAAATTTTTCGTGATCTGTTATACTCCTGTGTTGTTGTATATCTGGACGATATCCTAATTTTTTCTGCCAATCTAGAAGAACACCGCCAGCATGTCCGTATGGTTCTTCAGAGACTTCGTGACAACCAACTCTATGCCAAAATTGAGAAATGTCTGTTTGAATGCCAATCTCTTCCTTTTCTAGGATATTTGGTCTCTGGCCAGGGACTACAGATGGATCCAGACAAACTCTCTGCCGTCTTAGATTGGCCACGCCCCTCCGGACTCCGTGCTATCCAACGCTTTTTGGGGTTCGCCAATTATTACAGGCAATTTATTCCACATTTTTCTACCATTGTGGCTCCTATCGTGGCTTTAACCAAAAAAAATGCTGATCCCAAGTCCTGGCCTCCTCAAGCAGAAGACTCCTTTAAACAACTCAAGTCTGCCTTTTCTTCGGCTCCCGTGCTCTCCAGACCTGACCCTTCCAAACCCTTCCTATTGGAGGTTGATGCCTCCTCAGTGGGAGCTGGAGCTGTTCTTCTACAAAAAAATTCTTCCGGGCATGCTGTCACTTGTGGTTTTTTCTCTAGGACCTTCTCTCCAGCGGAGAGGAACTACTCCATCGGGGATCGAGAGCTTCTAGCCATTAAATTAGCACTTGAGGAATGGAGGCATCTGCTGGAGGGATCAAGATTTCCTGTTATTATCTACACCGACCACAAGAACCTCTCCTACCTCCAGTCTGCCCAACGGCTGAATCCTCGGCAGGCCCGGTGGTCTCTGTTCTTTGCCCGATTTAATTTTGAGATTCACTTTCGTCCTGCCGATAAGAACATTAGGGCCGATGCTCTCTCTCGTTCCTCGGATGCCTCAGAAGTTGATCTCCCTCCGCAACACATCATTCCACCTGACTGCCTGATCTCCACTTCTCCTGCCTCCATCAGGCAGACTCCTCCAGGAAAGACCTTTGTTTCTCCACGCCAACGCCTCGGAATCCTCAAATGGGGTCACTCCTCCCATCTCGCAGGTCATGCGGGCATCAAGAAATCTGTGCAACTCATCTCCCGCTTCTATTGGTGGCCGACTCTGGAGACGGATGTTGGGGACTTTGTGCGAGCCTGCACTATCTGTGCCCGGGATAAGACTCCTCGCCAGAAGCCCGCTGGTTTTCTTCATCCTCTGCCTGTCCCCGAACAGCCTTGGTCTCTGATTGGTATGGATTTTATTACTGATTTACCCCCTTCCCGTGGCAACACCGTTATTTGGGTGGTCGTTGATCGATTCTCCAAAATGGCACATTTCATCCCTCTTCCTGGTCTTCCTTCTGCGCCTCAGTTGGCTAAACAATTTTTTGTACACATTTTTCGTCTTCACGGGTTGCCTACGCAGATTGTCTCGGATAGAGGGGTCCAATTCGTGTCTAAATTCTGGAGGGCTCTCTGTAAACAACTCAAGATTAAATTAAATTTTTCCTCTGCATATCATCCCCAGTCCAATGGACAAGTAGAAAGAATTAACCAGATCCTGGGTGATTATTTGCGACATTTTGTTTCCTCCCGCCAGGATGACTGGGCAGATCTCCTTCCATGGGCCGAATTCTCGTATAACTTCAGGGTCTCTGAATCTTCCTCCAAATCCCCATTTTTCGTGGTGTACGGCCGTCACCCTCTTCCCCCCCTCCCTACCCCCTTGCCCTCTGGTCTGCCCGCTGTGGATGAAATTTCTCGTGACCTTTCCATTATATGGAGAGAGACCCAAAATTCTCTCTTACAGGCTTCTTCACGCATGAAGAGGTTCGCGGATAAGAAAAGAAGAGCTGCCCCCGTTTTTTCCCCTGGAGACAAGGTATGGCTCTCCGCTAAATATGTCCGCTTCCGTGTCCCTAGCTACAAGTTGGGACCACGCTATCTTGGTCCTTTCAAAATTTTGTGTCAAATTAATCCTGTCTCTTATAAACTTCTTCTTCCTCCTTCTCTTCGTATCCCTAATGCCTTTCACGTCTCTCTTCTCAAACCACTCATCCTCAACCGTTTTTCTCCCAAATCTGTTCCTCCCACTCCTGTTTCCGGCTCCTCGGACGTCTTCTCGGTCAAGGAAATTTTGGCTGCCAAAAAGGTCAGAGGGAAAAATTTTTTTTTAGTAGACTGGGAGGGTTGTGGTCCTGAAGAGAGATCCTGGGAACCTGAGGACAACATCCTTGACAAAAGTCTGCTCCTCAGGTTCTCAGGCTCCAAGAAGAGGGGGAGACCCAAGGGGGGGGGTACTGTTACGCCGAGCGCTCCGGGTCCCCGCTCCTCCCCGGAGCGCTCGCTTCACTCCCTCCGCTGCAGCGCTCCGGTCACGTCCTCTGACCCGGGGCGCTGCGATCCCGCTGCCAGCCGGGATGCGATTCGCGATGCGGGTAGCGCCCGCTCGCGATGCGCACCCCGGCTCCCCTACCTGACTCGCTCCCCGTCTGTTCTGTCCCGGCGCGCGCGGCCCCGCTCCCTAGGGCGCGCGCGCGCCGGGTCTCTGCGATTTAAAGGGCCACTGCGCCGCTGATTGGCGCAGTGGTTCCAATTAGGGTTTTCACCTGTGCACTTCCCTATATTACCTCACTTCCCTTGCACTCCCTTGCCGGATCTTGTTGCCTTAGTGCCAGTGAAAGCGTTCCTTGTGTGTTCCTTGCCTGTGTTTCCAGACCTTCTGCCGTTGCCCCTGACTACGATCCTTGCTGCCTGCCCCGACCTTCTGCTACGTCCGACCTTGCTTCTGCCTACTCCCTTGTACCGCGCCTATCTTCAGCAGCCAGAGAGGTGAGCCGTTGCTAGTGGATACGACCTGGTCACTACCGCCGCAGCAAGACCATCCCGCTTTGCGGCGGGCTCTGGTGAAAACCAGTAGTGGCTTAGAACCGGTCCACTAGCACGGTCCACGCCAATCCCTCTCTGGCACAGAGGGTCCACTACCTGCCAGCCGGCATCGTGACAATCTGTCAAATGCCAGTGGGGTGTAAATGCTCACTGTACCCCTTATTAAACTCTTTGAGGGGTGTAGTTTGCAAAATGGGGTCACATGTGGCGGGGGGGGGGTCCACTGTTCTGGCACCACGGGGGGCTTTGTAAACACACAAGGCCCCCAACTTCTATTCCAACCAAATTCTCTCTTCAATAAGCTCAATGGCGCTCCTTCTCTTCTGAGCATTGTAGTGCGCCAGTAGAGCACTTGCCGTCCACACATGGGGTATTTCCATACTCAGAAGAGATGGGGTTACAAATTTTGGGGGACATTTTCTCCTATTATCCCTTGCAAAAATGTAAAATTTGGGGGAAAAAACAGCATTTTGTTGAACAAAAAAATTAAAAATGAATTTACACATCCAACTTTAACGAAATTTGTCAAACATCTGTGGGATGTTAAGGCTCACTGGACCCCTTGTTACATGCCTTGAGGGGTGTAGTTTCCAATATAGTATGCCATGTGCATTTTTTTTTTTTTTTTTTTGCTGTTCTGCCACCATAGGGGCTTCCTGAATGTGACATGCCCCCCCAAAACCATTTCAGAAAAACTCTCCAACATCCCAATGTCTCTTCTTCCTTTCTGAGCCCTCTATTGCACCCACAGAACACTTGACATACACATATGAGATATTTCCTTACTCGAGAGAAATTGGGTTACACATTTTAGAGTGATTTCTATCCTAATGAAGATTTTGAATGTTCTTCTATTTGCTGCTATTCCTGTGAAACACCTAAAGGGTTAACACACTTACTGAATGTCATTTTGAGGGGTGCAGTTTTTATAATGGGGTCATTTATGGGGTATTTCTCATATGAAGGCCCACTTCATATGAGCTGGTCAGTGAAAAATTCCGATTTTGAAAATTTTGTGGAAAATTGCTGCTGAACTTTGAAGCCCTCTGATATCTTCCAAAAGTAAAAACATGTCAACTTTATGATGCAAACATAATGTAGACATATAGTATATGTGAATCAATATATAATTTATCTGGGATGTCCATTTTCCTTATAAGCAGAGAGCTTCAAAGTAAAAAGAAAAAAAAAATCACATTTTTCATAACATTTTGGAAATTTTCACCAAGAAATGATGCAAGTACCGACAAAATTTTACCACTAACATAAAGTAGAATATGTCACGAAAAAACAATCCCGGAATCAGAATGAAAAATAAAAGCATCCCATAGTTACCATCTCTTTTTATACCCTAAAAATAATGTATAAAAAGAGATTAAAATAAATCCCATCAAAACAAAAATGGTACCGAGAAAGACTTCAGATAACGGTGCAAAAACTGAGCCCTCATACCACCCCATAAATGCGGAAAAATAAAAAAAGTTATAGGGGTCATGAGAGGACATTTTTAAACGTACAAATTTCCGTGCAAAAAGTTATACTTTTTTAACAGTAGTAGAACATAATCAAACCTATATAAGTTGGGTATCATTTTAATCGTATGGACCTTTAGAATAAATATAAGGTGTAGATTTTTTGGGTAAAATGATGTCATTACAAAGTAAATTGCTAGCGCATAAAACAAGCCCTCAAATGGGTCTGTAGGTGGAAAACTGAAAGCGTTATGATTTTTAAAAGGTGAGGAGGAAAAACGAAAGTGCAAAAAGGAAAAACCATGAGTCCTTAAGGGGTTAAAAGACTAAGGAAAATATTAACGTATCCCGGAACTAAAATATATATGCTGTTTGCTCAATGTAATCCTGTGGGGTCTCTGCATATAATGAACCCAGGGTATTTCCAGTTTAATGCTGATAAAATTGCTGTAATTGTAAGTGAACTCTTGGTATTGTAGGCATTTCATTGTGTGTTAGTCAGCAGTTAACTGTTATTGATGGGCATTGCTTAGGCCAGTGCACCTCTGGGTAAATAATCAATCTTGTGTTTTTTCTAATTGGCATCAATGATGTGCTTAGATTTATCAATATCTCTTAACTGCCAAGCTTTAACAGTGGACTTAAATACGGTGCATGTGTAGACTGGAACATAGTAGACTTCTGTAATAATCTCTCATGCTTTGTTTAATTTTATGATTGCAGTCCTGAGAATAAGCTAAAGATTAGTGAGGAACAAGGAGAAATACTGATGAAAACAAATAATTTCATTAAAACCATGCCGCACTGCAGAAACTGAATACACTTAGTTTATGGATATTGCATACCATTGCTAAATCTGTTTAGTTCTCTTTTTAAAAAAAAAACATTTGTTCTTAGTATGACATTTGGAACTCTAGAGTGCCCAGTAGTGTTGAGCGGCATAGGCCATATTCGAATTCGCGAATATATGGACGAATATTCATCATATTCGCGAATATTCGCATATTCGTAATGTTCTCGTTTTATTTTCGCATATGCGAAAATTACCATATGCGAAAATTTGCATATACAAAAATTAACATAAGCTAAAATTCGCATATGCGAAAAGTATCATGCACATTTTCGCATATGCGAAAATTCGCACACCAGTCTCACACAGTAGTATTAGAGCCTTCTTACACCACATAAGCTGGAAGCAGAGAGGGATGATCACTGTGATGTGTACTGTGAAAAAAAATAAAAATAATAATAAAAAAAAACGAATATTCGTAATTACGAATATATAGCGCTATATTCGCGAATATTCGCGAATTCGCGAATATGCGATATTCGCGAATAAAATTCGAATTGCGAATATTCGCGAGCAACACTAGTGCCCAGCATCATCTTAACTTCTTGTCTGGGTGACCACCACTGAAAGCAGCTATTTATCATGCTGTAAATGGGTGACCATGACCACCATCAGAAGTCTATCTACCTTGCTGTAACAATACCTTTTATTGCTATGCTGGCCTTTTATTACCATAGGTACCATCTCTTAGGGGCTAAACAAGTAATCGTGGGCCCCATAGCAAAACTTTACCACCCCAGAGCATGAAAACAGCATGAAACTATAAATATTTTATGGGGATCTGACCTTTGGTAGGAAAGTCCTCCAGGCAGGTGCCCAAAGTGTGCCAAAACAATGTCCCCATGCCATTACACCACCTACACCAGCCTATGTGTGTATAAATATAAAAATGTATTATTGTTTTCCTGGCCCTTTGAACCGCATTTTACTTTACATGGATGTCTAGGTGCTTGTACATCACTTAACTTGGAAAGACAAATTGAATCACTTAGGGGGAAAAGGTAAGCTGGTTCCCTTAAAGGGGTACTCCAGTGGAAATTTTTTTTTTTTTTTAAATCAACTGGTGCCAGAAAGTTAAACAGATTTGTAAATTACTTCTATAAAAAAATCTTTACCCTTCTAGTACCGGTGGGGTAGGCAGAAGCTGTCAGAGACCACTCCGATGTTCAGGCAGCATGAAAATGATGGCAGATTACCTTTAACACTACAATAATGAGTAATGCTGCATGTTATTGAGCTGTAAAATATTGTCAAAATGATGCCCCCTACTCTGACATCACTTCCTGATCTGCAGCTATTCGCTAAAGCACAGACTTCCTGCCTTTCACTGCATTCGCTTTGCACATAGTACTTCTAATACTGATACTAAAAGCTATTTGATCCATTTTCGATTATTCCCTCTGCATTCTGGTCCTTGATGCTGCTTCAAGTTAGGAATGCTAACAACTCCCACCAAGGTTACTGCAGATATATGGGCACCTCAGATTGCCAGTACTGTAACTATTGTGTTAGGAAGCCCCCTCTGAGACAAATCACATTGTTAATGTTCATATAATAGATTCAAGTAAAAAGTTCAGTTTTAATTGACAGCACAGATAAATGAATGGAAAGTTGGCAGAAGTATGGGATTATATATTTTGGGTAGTAGATATAAGTAATTACATTCATATAGTTCTAATTTGGGAGGCTGTTTGTAGAACTAGGCACTACTCCTTTTGTTCTCATGTGAAGTGTGTGTATATATATATATATATATATATATTTCTTTTTTTTGTAGCTCCAATACGTTGCAGTTTGCTAGGCAACCTTGTTCTTATATGCGGCATATAAGCCTGATAAAATAGCTGCATTGCAGAGAATGCCTAAGTATTATGTTCCAGGTTCCAATTGTTACTTGATCGTCTTTTTATCCAACCGACTTGTCTCTGCAGAATAAAAAGTATTTTTCACTAATGTTTGTTTTATAAAGCTGACATTGTAAAAACAGAAATCATTATTTCCTCATCTCAGGTCAAACTAATATTATAGTTACTTAAAATATTATTATAATAGACATTGGCAAAAACACACATCAATGCAGTTTTGTTAGCCAACATTGTCTTTCTTCTACAAGGTAAATATGTTTTCAGTTTTGCTCCAGTTACCAATAGTTGTACAGAAAAGAACCAATTATCTGCCTCAGAAAAACTATTTGTCAGAAAGGTTTTCCTGGACTAATAATATTGGCTTACTCATATAATTGTTGGGAGTCCGACTCCCCAATATTAACTGAATTTAGAGGCCATGGGACTAGTCTGAATACTTCAACCCATAGCTTACTAGATACAGTGCTTCTAGTGGCTGTATCTACTATTGCAGCTTGTCCCATTTAAATGAATGATATGAGGTGCAAGTACTATGTTCAGCATCAAATGTACTGCATTACGCCTGATAAGCTGTGAAGAGGCCAAGCATGATTGGCTCCTTCTTCCTTTTAAAGGGGTTCTCTGGTGCTTACACATCTTATCCCCTATCCATAGGATAGGGGATAAGATGCCTGATCGCGGGAGTCCCGCAGCTGGAGACGCCCACGATCATGCACGCGGCATCCCGTTTGTAATCAGTCCCCGGAGCGTGTTCTCTCCGGGTCTGATTACGGTCGACCGCAGGTCCAATTATTACCCCGGTACCCAACGCCACAGGAGTGCCGGGAAGAGTCGGTACCAACAGGCCCGGAGCATCAAAAATAGCGCTCCTGGGCCTAGGCGGTAACAGGCTGGCGTTATTTAGGCTGGGGAGGGCCAGTAACAATGGTCCTCGCCCACCCTGGTAACGTCAGGCTGTTACTGTTTGGTTGGTATTTCGCTGAGAATAAAAATAGGGGGGACCCTATGCATTTTTTTTTTTTAAATAAATAATTAAATATTGGAAAAAAAAACGCCCCCGTGTGACGTCACGCTCCGCCCCTCAATGCAAGCCTACAGGAGGGGGCGTGATAGCTATCACGCCCCCTCCCGTAGGCTTGCATTGAGGGGCGGAGCGTGACGTCACACAAAGGCTGTCCAGGCATGCTGGGAGTTGTAATCTTGCAACATCTGGAGGCACCCTGGTTGGGAAACACTGTTTTAGGCCAGTGTTTCCCAACCAGGGTGCCTCCAGATGTTGCAAAACTACAACTCCCAGCATACCTGGACAGCCAAAGGCTGTCCAGGCATGCTGGGAGTTGTAGTCTTGCAACACTAAACAGCTGAAGGGGACTACAGTTTACAGACCACAAACCAGTGGTCTGCAAACTGTGGCCCTCCAGCTGTTGCAAAACTACAACACCCAGCATGCCCTGACAGCCAAAGCCTTTCCTAAATCAAGTGGGAATTTTTTTTTTGACTTTCTAGCTCTTGCTAGAGAAAGTCGCATGAAAAATAGGGTAGGCGCAATTGCGACAATTTAGCGCCAAAAATAGTCAGGAAAAAAAATGACTAAACCCCTTAATAAATGCCCCTCATTATTGTTACGGCTTAATTTTACCTTTTCACAGAGCAACTCTAAGCTTCAGAGAGTAAACATATAAAAAAAAACATTCACATTAAACATCTAACTGCTGCACTAAAGAAATTGTAAGCATGTTTACAGGAAAAAAACTAGTTATAACAAAAACAACTTATGACTAAGGGCAAAGTGTGAGCATTTGGAGGCTGTTGGGGCCACAGTAAGACCCCAAAGTATATTAGTTTTTTCACCACCCATTTAACCATTGCTCAAACATAATACATCAGTAGCTTTCTTATTTTGATCCACATCCCTATTCTCCCAAGCTCCTAGAATCTTGTTTCCATAGCATTCATTTTACTTTTGGATGTACAGTAGAGTGATGACCAAGGTTATAAAAGTAAGTGTTCTTGAACGTCTGTTTGATCTTGCGTTAAACCCTCAGATGATGAAGGATTGAGCAATATCAAGCTCAGAAAAGCATTTTTTTTGCAATTTTTCTTGTGGCCTAGCGACATACAGAAATCAGACAACAGTTATTATATCTTCGGGCCTCTGCTGACAAGCTTGAAAGCTGCTTAAATAGATTTTTTTAGCTAAAAAAAGGAAAACATTGCAAACGTGGTTGTAACTTTGCGCTAAATTACCAGGTTCTGAGTCACCTTTCTCCTCTGCTGACCACTTGTATGACTAGTGGCCTTGTAAAGGGATTATAGTGCCAAAAGTCTCTGCAACATTTCAATGGTCAGCTGCCCTGGCTTTTTTTTTTATTACCCTCTCCAACTGCTTTGACCCTGAGCAGTAAGTTCCCTTTGGTGTCAGTACCCTGGAAAGGTATTCTTATATTCCATCTCTGCTTGACCCAGCTTGTTTATTGACCACAATTTCTTGTATGCGGCCCATTCTAATGTTGGTCAGTCTTTCATAGTGATTGAATTCTGCTTACCTTGAACTCTCGATTTCTATGTATACTGCCTTGCCATTGCGAATTGAACATTTGGATCCATTAGTATCACTGCTAATGAAGAGCATCCACGCACCAATAGATCACAGCACAGAAGCAGCAGACTCCAATGTATAAAGCAAGCTGTAGTCTTTTATTAGTTACCAGCAGTGCAACGTTTCGGCTATATGTTAGCCTTTGTCAAGGCTTGACAAAGGCTAACATATAGCCGAAACATTGCACTGCTGGTAACTAATAAAAGACTACAGTTTGCTTTATACATTGGAGTCTGCTGCTTCTGTACTGTGATCTATTGGTGCGCGGATGTCGATACACTGGACTGGTTATCCGGACGATCACCTGCACTAACAGCTGGGGCCCGGTGCTGTTCTCCTTCTCCTTTCCATGCTAATGAAGAGCACTACAAGGATGGTCAACTGGGTATTCAAAGAACACCCAATCCCTTAGACCCACTTCTTTGGCTTAGTTATACGAGAAATTGAGTAATAACCCAGTGTGTGCACTGTTTTAGCCTTGTGATAGTGGTATTTGTATTATGAAGATAAATCATTTTTGTAATATGTATTTGTATATATATTTGTCAGCATGGCACAGACGGAATCCATGATACCACATCACGGCAAAATGTAAATGCAACATTATGCTCAGCAACTGCTTTTCCCTAAAATAATAATTATAGAGGATCTGTAGGTGAAGTTGTGGACTTAGAAAATGCTGAGGTCAGCAATTTTAAAAAGATATAAATAGAGGGGCAGAGCTTGACCTTATGCAGGTAGGCTGCTTCTGAACAGAACCCCTTCCTAAACCACTTAAAAAGTGGCTTAAAAGCACCTTCCTCTGCTGGAATTCTGCTATAAACCATATTTGGCTAAGATCATCGCAGATCTTCTAATACCTGCATTTGATAGCAGATTTTAATATGCCCAAAATTGTGGAGACAGAGCAACGGATCTCTGACTTGGAGGACTGTGTCTAATCTTACTCTTTCCATTTGGGAAAAAAGGAGCTTCAACTAAAAAAGGCTCTTGATAAGCTGGACGATTTCGAAAATCGTAGCCAAGGCAACAATCTTCGTGTAATAGGCATCCCTGAATCTGTAAAAGATCTTCTTGACTTAACTTCCGACTGGATGCCCAGAGAGCTTCACATTATGTACTTTTTTTCTACCATGGTCATCAAGTGCGCTCACCGGATTAGTCCTGAACAGTCTGACCCTCCTTCCCATCTTTTGCAAGTAATCTTGAAAGTTCTATATTTCCAATACACATTACGGTTTCTGAGGGCATACCGGTCTGTACCTTTTTTCAAGTATGAAGGTCACACCCTGCTACTGTTCCAGGACTTTTTTTTGGCATAAATCGCTGCTAAGTGAAGATCTTTTTCTGCTGTCTGTAAGGAGCTCAATGATACAAATCATTTTTGCCCTCCTTTATCCTGCCATGCTACAGGTCATCATTAATGGTAAGCTGGCTTTCTTCAATGATGCTGATGCAGCCCTTGCTGCCCCTGGCCGTTCTTCAGGGTCTGAACTGCTGCTGACGGCCATCAGGTCATATGGGTTAACTGGATTTTGTCACTTTGTTGTAAATTTATACAGCTTTAATATTGTGGAGGCTTCCTTTTTGTAGGGATTATAATGTTTGTTATCAATATTTGCTGTTTAGTTAGATTTGGGAAGTAGTTGGGATATCTTTTTTTTCTTATAGGTGGTTGGACCTGCTCACTGTGACAGGTTTTTACCTTTGCTGCTTATGTCTAGTTGCACTTTCTAGTCTTGGATTGGTGTTGGATAAATGATGCCACCTCTTCAAGACACTTTCCCACTATGTTGAAGCCCTTAAAGGATAACTCCGGGATGTAACTTATCACCTTTCCTAAGGATAGGTGATAAGTGTTAGATCGCGGGGGGTCCGACCGCTGGGGCACCCCCCGATCTCCCGCATGGAGCCCCGGCTCCCTGTGTGAAATGAGCATTTTCGACCACAGCACAAAGCTGTCCCTTCCATGCAGTCCTGTGGCAGAGCCAGAGATTGCCGAAAGCAGCGCTCCGCCTCTCCCATAGAGCATGGAGGGGATGTGTTGGCAGTCACTGGGGCGCCATTTGGGAGATCGCGGGGGCCCCAACAATTGGACCCCCGCAATCTAACACTTATCCCCTATCCTTAGGATAGGGGATAAGTTGTTACATCCCGGAGTTATCCTTTAAATTCATTACATGGAATATAGCTGGTTTTGGCTCTGCAGTTAAGCAGAGGAAAGTTCTTGACCAAATCTCTAGAATATGCCTGCAGTCCACAAAAAAAAAGGATAAACTGTTGTCCTCCATTTAACCTCTCCCTCAAAAGTTGACTAAGGCATATAAGGAACAAAAGAAGCCTATGTTCAAGCTAATAAAAATCTTGATGTGGTGCTTCATGAGCAGGCATTGTCTCATTTAGCATATCAGAAAAATACATATTTTGCAGTGGTACAATAGAGTGGGGTGTTCACTAGCTTCCCTTAACAAAGCTTTATCTGACCTCTATCAGAGTGTTCCAGCTAGCCTGTCTTGGTGACTCCCTAGTTCATGACCCTGTCACCATTTGTAATGACTTTAGAGACTTCTATGCTGATCTTTATGAGCTATCCTCTGATAACTAGCGTGACGGTGGTGCTTTTCTTGGGAAGGCAATCCTCCTAGATTATCAACTTCCCAGAAGGAAATCATGGATAGCTCTAACTGTGGAGGCGGTGGAAGCGGCTGTTAGACAGCTTAAACTGTGGAAGTCCCCAGGTCCTGATGGATACTTAAACTGCAATGTCCCGATCAGCTAGGACGCGAGGGGAGGGTGCGTTACCTGCCTCCGGCGTGTCTGATCGGCGATTGATTGCTCCAAGCCTGAGATCGACGATAGCACTGATCAATGCGATGCTATGGCTTTGCATTGAACAGTGCTGGCAATCAATGTACTGCATGTTATAGCCCTCTATGGGGCTATAAAATTGCAACAACAAAAAAAGTATAAAAAAAAGAGTTAATAAATGTGATTTATCCCCTTCCCTAATAAAAGTTCAAATCACCCCCCTTTTCCCATAAAAAAAAAATGTAAATAAAAATAAGTATAAACATATGTGGTATTGCCGCATGCGTAAATGTCCGAACTATAAAAATATATTGTTAATTAAACAGGAAGGCCAATGGTGTACGTCCCAAAAAAATCCAAAATAGTGTATTTTTGGTCAAAAAAAATGAATAAAAAGCGATTGAAAAGTCCAATCAAAGCAAAAATGGTACCCCTAAAACTTCAGATCACAGCGCAAAAAAATGAGCCCTCCTACCGCCCCTTACGCGGACAAATAAAAAAGTTATAGGGGTCAGAAGATGACAATTTTAAACATAGAAATTTTCGAGCATGTAGATATGGACCTACAAAATAAAGGTGTAATTTTTACCAAAAAATTTACTGCGTAGAAATGGAAGCGCCCAAAAGTTACAAAATGGCGTTGTTTTTTTTTCCAATTTTGTTGCACATTGATTTTCTTCCCATTTCGCTGTTGATTTTGGGGTAAAATGACTGTCATTACAAAGTAGAATTGGTGGCGCAATAAATAAGCCATCATATGGATTTTTTTAGAATTATGAATTTGATTTTTTTAAAGGTAAGGATGAAAAAACGAATGTGCAAAAATGGAAAAACCTTGAGTCCCCAAGGGGTTAAAATGTTTACTAAGAAAATGGCCAACTGTCTTTAAACCAGATGCCAGATTTAGTTACTGAATCCCAAGTGGAGTTTGTACGGGGTCACACTATTCAAATGGCTTTGGGAGGCATGCTTAATAGCAGACTAAGGCTAAAGATCATCTTCTTGTCAGTCTGGATTCTGGCAGGGCCTTTGATCGGGTCCTGTGGGCCCACATCATTCAGACTTTTAAATATCGACTTTTTAGCTTCCCCTTTTTTAACCTAGTCCGTACTATTTAAGTGAATGCTTACTCCACCATCTGGTTAATTTCTGATTTCCCTTATTTGTAACATTTGGGTTATGCTTGAATCTCACCTCTTAACTACATATGGAGTGCATTTACCCCAGACTCACGAGTGGTTGATATTTTAAATATTTGGGAATTTGGGTTCTGACCTACTATCTCTTCCTACTGAACAGCTTTTCATGTATGTATGGATGGCAGCAGCACAAAAGAGTATTCTGCTATTATGGGTGCATGATTCTGTTCCTTCACTCTATTTGATCACTAGTGAAGTGGACTTTTTCGATCAAATGGACTGGATTGAAACCTTAACAGATAAGGAGAGACTTGCTAAGAGATTCTTCACCACATGGACGGTCTGTATTAATAATCTTCCTCTGTCAACACAATCGACACTTTATAATTGCTTCCAATGAACAGAGTTGCTTATGGGCAGTTCTCCTATAACTTTATCTTGAAGTGGAGTCCTTTTGATTTCTGTTTGGTTTCATAGATGCCAGGGGTAGAAATAAGAGGGGGGGGGGGGCATTTGTTGGATGTTAAGATTTACTCCCATTATATTTGTTTGTTGAAATAATGAGAAAAAAATTGACATTGTCTTTGTACCCTTATTTTTGTGTTTATTGCTTTATTGGTGATTAATTAAATATAGAGAGAATTATAGACACGGTGGCAGATTTATTAATTGGAATATGCAAAATATG
Source organism: Hyla sarda (assembly GCF_029499605.1). NCBI lineage: Eukaryota > Metazoa > Chordata > Amphibia > Anura > Hylidae > Hyla > Hyla sarda. The sequence continues at coordinate 214,208,500 of NC_079193.1, read as the reverse complement.
CTTGTGACAATGAATAAGAGTTGCATAACATCTTATTTAATACAATCTATAACATTTATTTTCTTTAGAAAAGTGTCAGAAAACAAAAGCTTTGTTTTTACTTTGCACCATGTTATTTTTTTTGACTCTGCACAGGCGGTAGATAATGGCGCACAACTCTAATGGTTCACCATTTCTTATTAGCCTCCCAATTGTCAATTAGCAGTATATTTGCTGTTTAGTGTAATAACTTCCATTTTTATAGAAGCCATAAATTGCATAACATGTCCATTTTTTAGAACAAAACCTAAAGGTTAGATAATTCCTATATAAGATTGTTTATATTGTTGACTGAGAAATTTACGCCCATAGAACCCATGATATGACTACAATCTGTAGTTTGGTCCTGTTGGAACTTTTCTTGGGAAAATCCGCTATTGTGTGTATCATTCCTCTGTTCCTCTTCCTGCTTTTCACCATTTAATGACAGATATAGATTTTGCTGGCTGAGGCTTTGTGTTCAAGGTTGCAGATCTCGGCCTGTATCTTGATGAGCTTTGCTGAGCAGAAGGCGTAGAGTCACGCTGTTGTCTACTTAGCTGGCCTCACAGAGAGACTCTTCAGAATTGATTATAAAAATAGTATTTTGCTCCACTAAGGTGCTCTTACTAAATATGGGCCTATTACCATCTAAGTAGGAGAGGGGATCAATAAAGTAACAACAATAACATAAATGGAAACAGCTTTATTACATGTTGTCTTCACAGCATGAAATACACGTACCGTGCCAGCCACAGCCTTTCTAAGAATTGTAAGAAAGCTAAAGAGGATGCACAGTGAATTACATTTTCTTTTTACATACGCATTATTTAGATTCTGGCATGATAAAAAAAAAAAAATCACCATATCTACATGAAAATTTAGATTAGAATGAATTAGCAACAAAAGGAATATTATTTTACTTGCGTCGCAATGTTTTAATGGAGCAGTGGTCAAGCATGCATAGTTAAAGGGGTATTCCAGGATTTTTTTTTATTTGACTATACTACAGGGGCTGTAAAGTTAGTGTAGTTCATAATATAGTGTCTGTACCTGTGTGTGACGGTTTTCTCACAATTCTTCTGTGATTTTCACCCCAATATCTATTTTTACCAGCATACAAAATGACTGCTGTCTCAGATTTTTCCCAGGTTGCAATGCGGCCGAGACCTGACTCACTTAGTCAGCTGATGACGGGGAGCCTTTCTGCTTCAATGGGTGGAGTGATTAATCTGCAACTAATGCAACAGCTGTAGGCACCCTGATTGAAAACCACAGGTCTTTTGAATGGATGCAGCTCATTTATGTTTCAATGGGTGGGGTTGCTGATGTGTGGGAGGGAGGAAAATGGAATTATGGGATTTGTAGTCAAAAAAGAAGAACTCGAGCAGGAAATACCATTTCACAAAAAGCTAGCCACAGTATTCCGTAATGTATACTCAGAAATAACCAAAAAAAAAGAATTTTTTTTTGCAATTTTACTAAATGGGTGGGGGCTTCCTTTTTACGCTGTTCACCTTGCTTTTAAACTGACATGTTATTCTTTAGGTCAATACAATACCAACAATACCTACTTTGTATAGTTTATCATATTTTACTATTTTTAAATTTTCTGACCTCTATAACTTTTTTATTTTTCTGTATATAAAGCTTTATAATGGCTTATGTTTTGTGCCCTGATCAGTATTGGTATCATTTTGGTATTGATCAAACTTTTTTATCACTATTTATAAAAAAAAAAATTCTGGATTGTGATTAAAAAAAAATGCAGTTCTGGTGTTTTTTGGTATTTTTTTTACATTTACACTGTTCACTGTGCAGTTTAATTATATTGTTATATTTTAATAGTTCAGACTTTTCTGCATGCAACAATATCCAATGTTTTGGGGGGGATTTTTTTGTTTACATTTTTTTTTTATGGAAAAAGGAGGGTGATTTGAAATTTTATTATGGAAGGGGTTAATTTACATAAAGGTTAACACTATTGTTTAGTGCTGCACAGAGATCATGGGGTCCAAGGGCAGGAATCCTGCAATCTGACATCTTATCCCCTATTCTTTAGATGGGGGATAAGATGTCTAGGGGTGGAGTATCCCTTTAACATGCATTTCAATTTGACTGCGGCAATAAAGCATTAATAGCGTGCTATGGCAATGATGGCATGCCGGCTATTACCGGTGGCCCCAGCTACTGAAATCAGCTGGGAGTCGCCTGATGCAAGCCAGCTTCATACACCCTTAGGGAACCACGACAGACTAGAACCCCCATGGGTCACCAAGGGGTTAGAACCTTTCAAAAGATAAACCATCTCACCATCCTGTGGCAAATATGTAGTCTCACTTCTCATACATTAAGGAATTCTCTTCTATATTTCTGTGGAAACTTTTTTTTTCTTGGATGCCCCCTTGTTTAGTCCTGAGTATAAAATAGATTATTTGCAATGCCCTTATTAGATGTATACATAGTTATTAGATCACTCTTGAGCTTTTTCTTCCCCAAACTGTATAACTCTAATTTTATTATATGTCAGGGTACTGAATATGATTGCACAGCTGTATTCTATCATCTGCTTTCCAGCATGGGTTCTATTCCAGGCTTAAAGGGGTACTCCGGTGGAAAACAATTTATATATTTTTTTAAATCAACTGGTGCCCGAAAGTTAAACCGATTTGTAAATTACTTCTATTTAAAAGTTTTAACCCTTCCAGTACTTATTAGTTACTGTATGCTACAGAAGAAGTTATTTTCTTTTTGAATTTCTTTTCTATCTGACCACAGTGCTCTCTGCTGGCACCTCTATCCATGTCAGGAACTTTCCAGAGCAGGATATGTTTGCTATGGGGATTTTATCCTGTACTGGACAGTTCCTGACTTGAACTGAGGTGTCAGCAGAGAGCACTGTGGTCAGACAGAAAAGAAATGCATAAAGAAAAGAACTTCCTGTGGAGCATACAGCAGCTGATAAGTACTGGAGGGATTAAGATTTTTTTTAATAGAAGTAATTTACAAATCTGTTTATTAAAAAAAAATAGTTTTCCACTGGAGTACCCCTTAAAAAAATAGCCCAAGTGATCCACTTTAAATCATCTTGGGATATGTACCCCCATTTGTAAACTTTAAAAGTTTTAAATCTAGAATAAAAAAGTATGCTCTTTGTTATTTATTAGCTTCATTTACTTGCAAGCAGCATATTCCATTAATGTCAATATGTTGCAGATTTGGAAGAGTCATGAAATACTGAAGCCCTTTCCTTTCTTTTTGCTGAGTAAGAACGAGCGAGATAGCTAAAATAACATAAAGGGTTTTCCATTACTTTAATATTGATAGCCTATTCTTAAAGGGGTATTCTCATCTGACTGGTTATCTATCTGTCTTTTTCTCCTTCTACTGTCAACTCACACTCCAGGATTGCTGGTGGACAGGCTGGGGTCAGACTTTGTGTCTGACAGCTTTCAAGAGTGTGACAGAGTCTGTGTCAGACAGCTCCCAAGCTTAAAGGGGTACACCTTGGAAAACTTTTTTTTTAAATCAACTGGTTCCAGAAAGTTAAACAGATTTGTAAATTACTTCTATTAAATCTTAATCCTTCCAGTACTTATTAGCTGCTGAATACTACAGAGGAAATTGTTTTATTTTTGGAACACAGAGCTCTCTGCTGAGATCATGAGCACAGTGCTCTCTGCTGACATCTCTGTCCATTTTAAGAACTGTCCAGAGTAGGAGAAAATCCCCATAGCAAACATATGCTGCTCTGGACAGTTCCAAAAATGGACAGAGATGTTAGCAGAGAGCCCTGTGCTCGTGATGTTAGCAGAGAGCACTGTGATCACGATTCAGCAGAGAGCACTGTGTTGCCAAAAAGAAAACAATTTCCTCTGTAGTATACAGACCCTAAAAAGTACTGGAAAGATTAAGATTTTTTAATAGAAGTAGTTTACAAATCTGTTTAACTTTCTGGCACCAGTTGATTTAAAAAAAAAAAAAAAAAAGTTTTCACGGGAGTACTCCTTTAACCCCTTAAGGACTCAGCCCATTTTGGCCTTAAGGACTCAGACAATTTAATTTTTACGTTTTCATTTTTTCCTCCTCGCATTCTAAAAATCATAACTCTTTTATATTTTCATCCACAGACTAGTATGAGGGCTTGTTTTTTGCGCGACCAGTTGTCCTTTGTAATGACATAACTCATTATATCATAAAATGTATGGCGCAACAAAAAAACACTATTTTTGTGGGGAAATTAAAACGAAAAACGCAATTTTGCTAATTTTGGAAGGTTTCGTTTTCACGCCGTACAATTTATGGTAAAAATGATGTGTGTTCTTTATTCTGAGGGTCAATACGATTAAAATGATACCCATTATTACATACTTTTATATTATTGTTGCACTTAAAAAAAATCACAAACTTTTTAACCAAATTAGTACGTTTATAATCCCTTTATTTTGATGACCTCTAACTTTTTTATTTTTCCGTATAAGCGGCGGTATGGGGGCTCATTTTTTGCGCCATGATCTGTAATTTTTTTGATACCACATTTGCATATAAAAAACTTTTAATACATTTTTTATAATTTTTTTTTAATAAAATGTATTAAAAAAGTAGGAATTTTGGACTTTTTTTTTTTTTCGTTCACGCCGTTCACCGTACGGGATCATTAACATTTTATTTTAATAGTTCGGACATTTACGCATGCGGCGATACCAAATATGTCTATAAAAAAAATGTTTACGCTTTTTGGGGGTAAAATAGGAAAAAACGGACGTTTTACTTTTTTATTGGGGGAGGGGATTTTTCACTTTTTTTTTACTTTTCCATTTTTTTCCATTTTTTTTTACACTTGAATAGTCCCCATAGGGGACTATTCATAGCAATACCATGATTGCTAATACTGATCTGTTCTATGTATAGGACATAGAACAGATCAGTGTTTTCGGTCATCTTCTGCTCTGGTCTGCTCGATCACAGACCAGAGCAGGAGATGCCGGGAGCCGGACGGAGGAAGGAGAGGGGACCTCCGTGCGGCGTTATGAATGATCGGATCCCCGCAGCAGCGCTGCGGGCGATCCGATCACTCATTCAAATCGCGCACTGCCGCAGATGCCGGGATCTGTATTGATCCCGGCACCTGAGGGGTTAATGGCGGACGCCCGCGAGATCGCGGGCGTCGGCCATTGCCGGCGGGTCCCTGGCTGCGATCAGCAGCCGGGATCAGCCGCGCTTGACACTGGCATCGCTCCGATGCCCGCGGTTATGCATAGGACGTAAATGTACGTCCTGGTGCGTTAAGTACCACCTCACCAGGACGTACAGTTACGTCCCGCATCCTTAAGGGGTTAAGCAGTATGCATGCAACTGTCAGACATGATGAATGTGCTAAAATAAGCCAGAGCAGGGAGCCACACAATAACGTCACCACTGTTTCAAAAGCATAGCTGGTGGATGGGAACCTTGACTACTAGCTGTCAACAAGAGGAGGGACAAGAAGAGATATCTACAGAGACAGGCAAGTTTGCTGATAGAAACCAATTGCAAACATGTTTATGCTGCCATGCTTCACACATTGGGGGAGATTTATCAAAACCTGTCCAGAGGAGAAATTGCCGAGTTGCCCATGGCTACCAATCAGATCGCTTCTTTCATTTTTGAAAAGGCCTCTGAAAAATGAAAGAAGTGCTCTGATTGGTTTCTATTGGCCACTCAGCCACTTCTCCCCCATTGTGTAGAGTCATGATTGAGGAGATGGGGATACCCCTTTAAGAAAGTATCTGATCAATTGGGGCCAGACTCTTGGCACCCCCACTGATTTACTGATTGAAAGGGGCTATGTCAATCATGGAAGGCACAGCGTTTTGCATTTTGTAGTGGCTGTGCCTGGAATGCTGCATATCTTATCAGGCACAACTGCATTTAAAATGTATAGCACTGAAGAGGCCACAACACTTATATGGACACGGCAGGTCCTTTAACCAACTGATTGATGGGGATCTCAAGAACTGGTCCTTCTTCAGTCTGATATCGATGGCTGATCCTACAGATAAGCCATCAATGATAACTGCCAGGAGAAACACCAGTAGTCATCTGATCTTAGTTACAATGGAGCCTGTTCAAGCTAAAAGTATCTCTTTTGTGCAAATTGACGGATTTTAAGTAGCAAGTGCATGTGTGCTGATAGGCTTGTAGAAACAGTGACCAAGATAGGTCCACAGCACAAATACCTAAGATGTAAAGGAACGGTCAAAGATCCTATACCGAGGACTGAGGAGCAGCTGTGACCTGCCTCACCCTGTTGAACAGGTATTTCCTGTGTGTTCAAACAGGACCAGTAAGTGGAGATAATAAGGGACCTGAAGAGTTCAGAACAGCAGCAATGTTTTTTAGTTTTATTTAATTTTTTTCACATGTGCTTTCTCCTTTAAAAAAATAAATAAAATTATATATATATATATATATATATATATATATATATATATATATATATATATATCCTGCTAGACAACCACTATAATTTGCATGGTTAAAGGGGTACTCTGGTGAAAACCTTTCTTTCTTTTAAATCAACTGGTGGCAGAAAGTTAAACATATTTGTAAATTACTTCTATTAAAAAATCTTAATCCTTCCTGTACTTATTAGCTGCTGAATACTACAGAGGAAATTCTTTTCTTTTTGGAATGCTCTCTGATGACATCACGACCACAGTTCTCTCTGCTGACATTATTATAATAATAACGCTTTATTTATTGTTGTCCTTAGTGGGATTTGAACCCAAGTCCCCAGCACTGCAAGGCAGCAGTGCTAACCACTGAGGCACCATGCTGCCCTTAGCATACATCTGCTATGCATCTGCTATGCATGGTTGTTAAAATGGACAGAGATGTCAGCAGAGAGCACTGTGGTCGTGATGTCATCAGTGTTCCAAAAAGAAAGGAATTTCCTCTGTAGCATTCAGCAGCTAATAAGTACTGGAAGGATTAAGATTTTTTAATAGAAGTAATTTACAAATATGTTTAACTTTCTGCCACCAGTTGATTTAAAAGAAAAAAGGTTTTCACCGGAGTACCCCTTTAATATTCTTGACTTACACATTCTTATAGTGTTAACTGTCCTTTTTACAAGTCAAAAGTTTATTTTAGTTTTTTAGAGTTTTGATTGGTCATGGTTTAGCTGTTTAGTCCCAGTCCCACACCGATCACTAGATGGACCTAGGAGAATTGTTCGGCTGCACTTCCTGACTTGCTGTTTTCCCCATCTAATTGCATTAGACAGGCTCCCTTGTGAGTAAGCGGAGCCCATCAGATGCAACGAATCAGTAACAGCAGTGAGCTGGGGAGTGAAGTGCTCAGCTATCTGCTTCTCCCGGTCTAACTAGCAATTGGTGGGGACTTGAACAACGATCAAAACGTTTGACATCTTTGTGTGACATGTCAAAAGTTTATTTCAAAATTACAATAACGCTTTTCAGTCAGATGGGGAAGCAGCTATGTTTATCTTATATAGTCCATATCATTTGATCTAAGGAGACATTTGTATTAATCCATGCTATAGTCATTTTTTATACTCTGTTATAAACATTTATACGTAAATGATTGATTCATTAGAAAAATATCTATATTTATTTCCCCCTGCAGGAACGTCTTGACCTTCAATATTGAATGCTTTAGATCCAATCTAAATTTTACATCACAATTTTAATAAATTCCCTGCTGAATTAAACACACTTTTTTTCTTCATGCTTAATTCAATAATGCTCAATAAAGGTAGTGATGTCTGTGCTATGGTAATTGCCCTCAGCAGGCTGGCAGTATTACAGCACAGAAGTGCCAGCCGCTGTTCTTTTATGATTCTCTCCTTCCCCCTGTCTACTCTACAAAGTCAGGAGTGAAAGGCTTTTCAAATGCCAAGTGCTTTTTCTCTCTCTTTTTTTTTTTAATACAGTTATGGATCCTCACAATGGAGTGTATAAGACCATATGTTTGAAATGCAAGGAACTAATCATTATTCAATCAATACATTTTTCGTTACATTTGTAAATAATTTTTTTCCTTTAAAATACATTTTCTATTTTTTCTTTTATAATAATTATAAATTATTTTAGTTGGACAATTATATACTGTGCTACTGTTACAGATCTCACAGGAATCTAAACAAAAAATTGTGGGATGCTGGTCAGTTGTCATGGCAGGGAGCCACCTGTAAGTAGTGGGTCCCTAGCATAAAATGGCGCTGCACTGAGCGGCCGCCGCAACACCAGTGCCCACAGGGGGAACGGCCAACTGGCAGAGCAACCCCAATTCTGCCCGATGTTGCTGAGAAGCCTTTGATCAAGGTGCATGTTGTAGATGTGCGAATATGTCAGTTTTTTTCTCTATTTAAAATGACAGTTTAATACAATACATATGTATTGCAGTGAACTGTACAAGGGATCATATGGTAAAGTCTCCTATGGATCTGAAAAATGTAATTGGAGAAAAAAAAAGGTATGAAAAAAAATCGTCCTAATAAAAATTTAAATCGTCTTTTCTGTAGGTCCATACGATTAAGATGATACCCTACTTATATAGGTTTGATTTTGTCGGACTTCTGGAAAAAGTCATAACTACATGCAGGAAAATTAATACGTTTAAAATTGTCATCTTCTGACCCCTTTAACTTTTTTATTTTTCCGTGTATGGGGCGGTATGAGGGCTCATTTTTTGCGCCGTGATCTGATGTTTTTAACGGTACCATTTTTACATTTATAGGACTTATTGAACGCTTTTTATTCATTTTTAAATTATATAAAAAGTGACCAAAAATGCACTATTTTGGACTTTGGAATTTTTTTGCGCGCACGCCATTGACCGAGCGATTTAATTAATGATATATTTTTATAATTCGGACATTTCCGCACGCGGTGATACTATATATGTTTATTTTTATTTTTATTTACACTGTGTTTTTTTTTTATTGGAAAAGGGGGGTGATTCAAACTTTTAATAGGGGCGGAGTTAAATGATCTTTACTCACTTTTTTTTTTCACTTTTTTTTTGCAGTGTTATAGGTCCCATAGGGACCTATAACACTGCACACACTGATCTTCATCATTGATCACTGGTTTCTCACAGGAAACCAGTGATCGACGATTCTGCCGCATGACTGCTCATGCCTGGATCTCAGGCACTGAGCAGTCATTCGGCGATCGGACAGTGAGGAGGGAGGTAGGGGCCCTCCCGCTGTCCTGTAAGCTGTTCGGGATGTCGCGATTTCGCTGCGGCTATCCCGAACAGCCCACTGCGCTAGCCGGCAACTTTCGTTTTCGCTTTTAGCCGCGCGGCTCGGCTCTGAGCGCGCGGCGCCGCCATCGGCGCTGCGCGCTATTAGAGGCGGGTCCTGACTTCACTATGACGCCGGGCCCGTCGTGATATGATGCGGGGTTACTGTGTAACCCCGCGTTATATCTGGAGAGCAGAACCAAGGACGTACCGGTACGTCCTTGGTCCTTAAGGGGTTAAGGAAAAAAGTATATGTTTTTAACTTTTCATTCCATTATAAATACATTTTCACTTGTTCGATTGAAATTCCAAGAAAAAAAACTGTGCACAGTCAAAAAACGTATGGTGAAAACAGGATGGAACCATGCGCACATAAGGTTCTGTACGGTTCCCATTGACATGTTAAAAAAAAAAGTATACGGTTTCAATACGGTTTTTATCCCAGACCAAAAACCATGGTAGGCTACGGTTTTGGGTACGGGAAAAAAGCTGACAAAACTCGGGAAATTGTCATAGCAGGAACAGTTGAGTGCTTCAAGACAGGTTTGGATACATTCCTAGAAAAAATAACATCAATGCATATGCAGAAATTTAGAATCACATCCTCTCCCCTTTAATCTCCCCATACCCCTTCCCTCTACCTCTTTGGTCTTTTAGCTGTACTAAATATGTAACACTGTAAAAAAAATAATGTTAGAATTGCTGTTTTTGTCATCTCACATCCCAGAAAAATGGAATAAGAAGCAAATAAAAACTTTTATCCTCCTCAAAATGCTACTTTTAAAGATTACTTCAACCACTTCAACTCTCCATAGGGATTATATTTAGGCACAATAGGATACCATCGATAGAAAGGTAGAATCTTGACACTGTTCATTAATCTGAACAACGTGTTTCAACGCCAGGACTGGTGTCTTCTTCAGGTTCATGTTACTTATAAAGATATACAAGCCCTCAGAAAGCTCCATAGCCAAAAATATGTGAAATGGCTATATAGGTCAGATTAGGGCAATGCAATGACTTTTTTCTAAAGTAATAAAATATAGCAAGAACTATATATATTGGGTATTGCTGATGTCGTACTGACCCACAAAAGTTATTTTTACTGTACATGTAAAAGAAATTAACCAAAAGTAGTTTTTTTAAATTTTGACCCACAAAAATATATTTTTTTGTTTTGCATTACAGTTTATGGTAAAATAAAGCATTGAAAAGTACAATTGGTCTACAAAAATAACCTTCCCTTATATGGCTCAATCGATGGAAAAATAAGAGCTTATGGCTTTTTGAAGCCAAGGAGGAGAAAAAGAAAATGCAAAAATGAAAACAGGTGTGACCATTTAGGGGTTGGTGTCTAAGATAAAATCACACATACCCACACTCTACTTCTACAGATCTCCCCACAGTGGCTGTTCAGATGGGTGTAGGTCCTGCTGCTCAGAGCTTCCTGTCCTCTGTCCTGACACAAAGAAGATGCCTGCTCGGCCAATCACTGGCTAAAGTGGATCCTCACTGCAGTCTGTAAAGCGGGCACTTCCTATGTTTCGGGACCGATAACAGGAAGCTCGTAGCGGTGGAGATTGGCAGTGGAGGAGTATGTGTGTTTTCATTTTTCCTACCACCCTGAGCATGTTTAGAGAAATAAATGTTTCTTTAGCAACTTCTTTAACTGATAATTCATCAGTTCTACTACATCTTTTCCCACAAAAATATATACCTAACTGCCCATCTAATTTTTCTCTAAAACACTGTGCCTGCAGAGTGGATGTCCTTTTCAACAGCTTTCTTCAAAGCTCAAGCCTAGAGCTTGACAACAACTACATTTCGGGTTGACTTGAATACAGAGCTTACCAGCTAAAGGCCCATGCACATGTTGCATTGATACCTTGTAAAGTGCAGGTGGCATCCAGTCTTATCTTAAAGGAGTACTCTAATGCAGAATTTAGTACCCCCCCCCCAAATGTTCCCCACGGCTGTACCTCTCTGTCCATGTCCTTCTATCTTCAATTGGTCCAGCCGTTCTCCCGATGCGGCGGCGCGTAATTCTCTCCACTTCCGGGTTATGGTGGTGTGGAGGATGACGTAAAAATCGTCATCCCCCATGCTGCCTTGCTCTGATTTCATGTCCCTCTGTGCCTCCTTCCTCCCCTCCCCAGTAATTACAATAATCACGCCCCCCTGCATGTAAACTCGCCCCCATGATCTGTGTCTCCCTCCCCCTCCCTTCCCCCCCACCAAACACCCCTCACCAAACAAAGTGCGCTCCTCCGCTGCACTCGGCTCACAGCGGAGATGTAGCTATTTGAGCACACGCCAAGTGCCTGAGAAGCATCAGGACGTGCTTCCACAACCTCACTTCAGTAATAAAGTCCCTCTCAAGTGTATAATGCAGTTGTTTCCCAACTAGGGTGCCTCCACCTGTTGCTGGGAATACAACACCAAGCATTATCGGACAGTAGTCCAGGCATGCTGGGAGTTGTAGTTTTGCAACAGCTGGAGGCAGTCTGGTGTGGAAACACTGGTATAATGTAAAAAACACATACATTTCCCATTCATGTTGCCTCCAACTGTATCATAACAACTCCCAGCTGGATCGCGCTGATAGGCAGAGGGTGTTCTGACGTGTTTGCACAGCCCAGCCAATGACGGCTTTGCAAACAATGAGTATATGAATATGTAAAGGATGGGAGTGACCGAATTGCAGCGAGGCGGCAGGCTGAGAGCGGGGAGGAGGCTAGGTGGGCCGGCTGAGAGAGGGGAGGAAGATGAGAGTGGTGACGTTTCGTTACCAAGATGGCCACTGTCGGCCAAACACACGGGGTACAAAATTAATAATTGTGGCAGACAGGCAGTACTTCCGGATATGCAAGTGAGGTAACTGAGGTAATTGACTTTCTTATATAACTTCTTGCTAGCTTTAGACTGCCATAAAATAGCTTTGCTCCAGAGTACGCCTTTAAAGGGGTACTCCAGTGGAAAACAATTTTTTTCAAATCAACTGGTGCCAGAAAGTTAAACAGATTTGTAAATGACTTCTATTAAAAAAATCTTAATCCTTCCAACACTTATCAGCTGTTGTATGCTCCAGAGGAAGTTAAATTGTTCTTTCCAGTCTGATCACAGTGCTCTCTGCTGATACAGTGCTCTCTGTCTAGGAACTGTCCAGAGTAGAGGCAAATCCCCATAGCAAACCTCTCCTGCTCTGGACAGTTTCGTACGTGAACAGAGGTGGCAGCAGAGAGCACTGTGGTCAGACTGAAAATAACAACTCCACTTCCTCTGGAGCATACAGCAGCTTCTAAATGCTGGAAGGATTAAGCTTTTGTAACAGAAGTCATTTACAAATCTGTATAACTTTTTGGCACCAGTTGATTTGAAAAAAAAAATAATAATAAATTCCAATGGAGTACCCCTTTAACCTGTTAAGGACCCATGACGTACGCGTACGTCATGAGTCTGCTCCCGATATATAACGCGGGGCCACATCATGCGGGTCGGGCCCGGCCTCTAACAACGGCTGGGACCCGTGGCTAATAGCGCACAGCATTGATCGCGGTGCCGCACGCTATTAACCCTTTAGACGCGGCGTTCAAAGTTGAACGTTGCGTCTAAAGTGAAAGTGAAAGCATGCTGGTTAGCTCAGGGATCTGTTCGGGATAGCCACGGCAAAATCGCGGCATCCCAAACAGCTTACAAGACAGCTGGAGGATCCCTACCTGCCTCCTCGCTGTCAGATTGCCGAATGACTGCTCAGTGCTTGAGATCCAGGCATGAGCAGTCAAGCGGCAGAATCATTGGTCAGTGGTTTCTTATGAGAAACCACTGATCAATGTAAAAGATCAGTGTGTGCAGTGCTATAGGTCCCTATGGGAGCTATAATACTACAAAAAAAAAAAGTGAATAAAGATCATTTAACACCTCCCCTATTAAAAGTTTGGATGCGAGGGGAGAGAGAAAAAGATACAGGGGGCGCTCCCTGAGATAGTATATTCACTGATGTGCACCCTCCACCACACCAACAGTGATATACCGACCTTGGAAGAGCCGCACTATGACCTGTGCAGCCCTTATGTTAGATGAGCTGCAGCTCTCCCACCGGCATCGGACTCCTAGGTTAGAAGCCGATATGCAATATAGGGAGATAATATGGGAAAAAGCCGGTACAATGGAGGCGCTGCTCAAATGGCGAATTTACAGGAATACTCAGGCGGTGCAGGATAACAAAATTTTATTGGAAGTAATAGGAAGTAAGAGTCCTATTACTTCCAATAAAATTTTGTTATCCTGCACTGCCTGAGTATTCCTATAATTTCGCCATTTGAGCAGCGCCTCCATTGTACCGGCTTTTTCCCATATTATCTCCCTATTAAAAGTTTGAATCACCCCCCTTTTCCCATAAAAAAAACAAAAAACTGTGTAAATAAAAATAAACATATATGGTATCGCCGCGTGCGGAAATGTCCGAATTATAAAAATATATCGTTAATTAAACCGCACGGTCAATGGCGTACGCGCAAAAAAATTCCAAAGTTCAAAATAGTGCATTTTTGGTCACTTTTTATATCATGAAAAAATTAATAAAAAGCGATCAATAAGTCCTATCAATGTCTGCCAAACACATGGGGTACGAAATTAATAATTGTGGCAGACAGGAGGAAAAAACGAAAATGCAAAAATGGAAAAACCCCGGGTGTATTTTCATTTTTTCCTCATCACCTTCTAAAAATCATAACGCTTTCAATTTTGCACATAAAATTCCATATGATGGCTTATTTCTTGCGCCACCAATTCTACTTTGCAGTGACATTAGTCATTCTACCCAAAAATCCACGGCGAAACGGAAAAAAAATTAATTGTGCGACAAAATTGAAGAAAAAATTTCATTTTGTAACTTTTGGGGGCTTCCGTTTCTACGCAGTGCATTTTTCATCAAAAAATCATAACTACATGCAGGAAAATTTATATGTTAAAAATACTCATCTTCTAACCCCTATAACTTTTTTATTTTTCTGCGGGCCAGTATGAAGGCTCATTTTTTTGCGCCGTGTTGTGAAGTTTTTATCGGTACCATTTTTGTATTGATCGGACTTTTTGATCGCTTTTTATTCATTTTTTCATGATATATAAAGTGACAAAAAATACACTATTTTGGACTTTGGAATTATTTTGCGCGCACGCCATTGACCGTGCGATTTAATTAACAATATATTTTTATAGTTAGGATATTTTCGCACGTGGCAATACCACATGTTTATTTTTATTTACACAGTTTTTTTTTATGGGAAAAGGGGGGTGATTCAAACTTTTATTAGAGAAGGGGTTAAATGACCTTTGTTAACTTTTTTTTTTTTTTACTTTTTTTTGCAGTGTTATAGCTCCCATAGGGACCTATAACACTGCACACACTGATCTCCTATGCTGATCCCTGCAAAGCCATAGCTCTGCACGGATCAGTCAGATAGGGTCTCGATTGCTCAACCCTGTAGCTCAGGCTTGGAGCAATCAATCGACGATCGGACGCCGCGGAGAGAGGTAAGGAGACCTCCACCTGCGTCCCAGCTGATCAGAACTGAGCTGCCGGGAAACGTTTACTTTCGTTTTCATACACGGCGGTCAACTTTGATCGCCGCGTCTGAAGGGTTAACAGCGCTCGGCACAATGATCGATGCCGCGCTGTTAGGCCAAGGTCCCGGCTATGATTAGCAGCCGGGACCAACCCGATGTGATGCGGGGTCACGGCGTGACCCTGTTTTAAACACCGGGCGTAGGGCGTACAGGTATGCCCTATGTCCTTAAAGGGGTTATCCAGGCAAAAACTTTTTTTTATATATCAACTGGACCAGAAAGTTAAAGAGATTTGTAAATTACTTCTATTAAAAAATCTTAATCCTTTCAGTACTTATGAGCTTCTGAAGTTAAGGTTGTTCTTTTATGTCTAAGTCCTCTCTGATGACACCAAATCCCCATAGCAAGCCTCTTCTAAACTGGGCGTTTCCTGAGACAGGTGTCATCAGAGAGCACTTAGACAGAAAAGAACAACCTTAACTTCAGAAGCTCAGATGACACCAAGCTTTGTAGCACAGTACAGTACAGAGGATGTGCATAAGTTACAAGATGACTTGGATAGACTAAGTGTCTGGGCATCCACTTGGCAAATGAGGTTCAATGTGGATAAATGTAAAGTTATGCATCTGGGTACTAATAACATGCATGCATCGTATGTCTTAGGGGGGATTAAACTGGAAGAGTCACTGGTAGAGAAGGATCTGGGTGTACTTGTAGATCACAGACTACAGAATAGCATGCAATGTCAGGCTGCTGCTTCCAAAGCCGGCAGGATATTGTCATGTATCAAAAGAGGCATGGACTCAAGGGACAGGGACATAATACTCCCCCTTTATAAAGCATTGGTACGGCCTCACCTGGAATATGCTGTTCAGTTTTGGGCACCTGTCCATAAAAGGGACACTGCGGAGTTGGAAAGGGTGCAGAGACGCGCGACTAAACTAACATGGGGCATGGAACATCTTAGCTATGAGGAGCGATTAAAGGAGTTACAATTGTTTAGTTTTGAGAAGAGACGTTTAAGGGGGGATATGATAAACGTATATAAGTATATTTATGGCCCATACAAAAAATATGGAGAAAAACTGTTCCAGGTTAAACCCCCCCAAAGGACGAGGGGGCACTCCCTCCATCTGGAGAAGAAAAAGTTTAGTCTCAAGGGGCGACACGCCTTCTTTACCGTGAGGACTGTGAATTTATGCAACGGTCTACCTCAGGAACTGGTCACAGCAGGAACAATTAACAGCTTTAAAACAGGATTAGATACATTCATGGAACAAAATAACATTAATGCTTATGAAGAAATATAAAATCCCATCCCTTCCCCAATATCGCGCCACACCCCTACCCCTTAATTCCCTGGTTGAACTTGATGGACATATGTCTTTTTTCGACCGTACTAACTATGTACTGAAAGGATTAAGAATTTTTAATAGAAGTAATTTACAAATCTGTTTAACTTTCTGGAGCCAGTTGATAAATATAAAAAAGTTTTTGCCTGGAATACCCCTTTAAGGAGTTAAGGGGTTAACAGTCTTTATTTGTTTGTATATTTATTTTTATTTTTTTTGTTTTATTTTCCTATCAATTTTTTTAAAGATGCTATCCATTTAAGAGATTTACCGTTATCGGCGCAGTTACTTGAAAGCATTTGTTTTTTCACCGTACTTCCCACATGAAATATTCTCTTACGTATCCCTACCGAATGCCAGATTGTGGATAAGATGCATTTTCAGCATTATTACCTGTCGTTTTGTAAATCCGGCTGATCCTGATGTTTTCGGGGACTTTTAGCACCAGTTAATTGTTCCTAGGCATTCATCACCCACACATTTCCCGACTTGTTTACTAGACTTTGTCTTTAGCCCGTACAGCAGCTGCTGCTTTATCCCATTCCAAGCACACTTGCCAACTTTGAACACGAGGAACATAATGTCGACCTCGCTTTCCACAGAGACACTAGGGACACTGCTGCAAAATAAAACTATTTTTACAGAAGCCAGTTTCCGTTGGGCCTATAACACAGTTAAATGTCATTAATGCCAATTTTTTTTTTCTGTTAGCAGAGTACCCAGATATAATAAGCCTCTATATAAGGGCCAGGATTTTGCTTGTACACACTCTGTTGCATGAAAATAGCAGTCTGCGATTGCTAAATGGCAGGATGTTTGCTGCCCTGTTCTAGCGAAGGATTATATGAAGCCGTTCACAATCCAACTTCTGTTATATCTAAAATAAACATTTGGCTGCATTGTAATGACCAGTGCTATGCCTAAGATTACAACAGTATCATAGACAGCAGATGTAGGGACCAGGCTTCTAGCACGCTACATAATCTTCTTTTATTGTGCACTTCAGTGGACTGTTTTTCTAGCCTTTATATGAATATCGGTATGATTTATGATGTCAGAACACAGCAATATTATAGGATTGGTGATGGACCTCCGTTTCAAGTGACATGAGCAGATTACTCATCATTTCACTGACAGCTTGGAAACCACTGTGCCAAGATCCCCTCTGCTTGTCACCTCTACACGGGCTATCGGCCTCCCAGCCAAGCCTTCACACCCCAAAATGAAAAGCTGTCTGTTCATCAGTAGATAGGGATTTTCAGTACGTTTTCCCAGTTGCAGAACCTCTTTGACATGAAGAAGTTTTTTTTTTTTTTTTTAAATAAGCCAAAACAGAATACCGTATTTTTCGCCATATAAGACGCTCCAGCATATAAGACGCACCCAATTTTAAAGGAGGATAATCTAGAAAAAAAAGATTCTGAACCAAATACAATGTAAAGTATAGGACAGTGAACTTCAACCTGCGGACCTCCAGATGTTGCAAAACTACAACTCCCAGCATGCCCGGACAGCCGTTGGCTGTCCGGGCATGCCGGGAGTTGTAGTTTTGCAACATCTGGAGGTCCGCTGGTTGAAGACCACTGGTATAGGAGGTAATACTCACGTGTCCCCGCCGCTCCGGACAGTCACCGCTGCCCTGGATGTCGCTCTCCATCGCTGTTGCCGCGTCCCCGGGGTGTCCTCGTCGCTCCGGAACTTCTCTGCTGCCCGGGATCCTCGCTCTCCGTCGCCGTCATCCCGTTGCTATGCACGCCATTCCTATTGGATAACGGAACGGCGTGCGCGACGACGTGATGATGATGAAGGTGAGCACCGGCCATGCAGGGGATCCCGGCACGGAGCAGTCATTCGCCAATCAGACACCAAGGAGGCAGGTAAGGTCCCTCCCGATGTCCTGTAAGCTGTTCGGGATGCCGCGATTTCACTGCGGCGGTCCTGAACAGCCCAACTGAGCAGCGGGGTTAGTTTCACTTTCGCTTCAGATTCAGTGGTCAGCTTTGATCGCCGCGTCTGAAGGGTTAATACAGGGCATCACCGCAATCGGTGATGTCCTGTATTAGCCGCGGGTCCTGGCTGTTGATGGCCGCAGAGACCGCCGCGATATGACAGGGTTTTAATGTGTATTTGCGTATAAGACGCACCAACTCACCCCCCCCCCCCCCAGTTTTGGGGAAGAAAAAGTGCATCTTATACAGCGAAAAATATGGGATATCTCTTCGACAGCTGTTGTGTAAATTACAAGATCTAAAACAGGCAGACGCGTAACAGTTGGTCGACAGCAATTGGTGCAAAGTGGGACCTTTTCATTTTCAAAGAGCCTCCGCAGCAGCTTTGGCAAGTTTTCATACCTTATTATACAACCCCCAACCGCTCCTCCAACCTCTTTGAGAATGGGAAGATGGAGCTTCCCGTCAAATACAGCAGATACTTTTGACATGACTCTTCCGCAACTGCTTCCTTGCGTTTTAATATAACCACAAACTACATTAGAACTAAATGTTCTTAGAATTGAGGGTGTGTTATACCATATTACATTTTACTCCTGTTTTACACATGATGACATTTAATTTGCATCTGACATTTATAAGATTTACACACTATCATACGACATTAACAGCCATTACCTTTTTTATGGATTATTGGAAAGCTGTCACAACTTGCCCTTGTTGGTAATATTGCTATGATAGTATTGTAATGTGATTACAGCTGGAATGGCTTATGTAGAGTCAAGAACTTGTCCATTAGGCTGGGTTCTCATGTTGTGGCTGAAGACGCACTGACATGGGTTTCAGTGCAGTTTTAACAACCACCATTAGGCTATGTTCACACTGCAAATTTTTCTGTAGAGTAAATCAAATATGAGATTTGTGGTTGAAATCTAAGGGATATGCTGGTGATTTCTACCGTGGATTATACCTTCAATGCTGTGAATTTGGCTGCAGTTTTGGACACAGGTTAACCAAATCTGCGGGAACAAATCAATTGTTTTACAATGCAGATCTCCAATCCACTGAAGAAAATTTTAAACGCTGATTTAATGAGGATTCTGATGTGTATTGAAAGTATACTGTGTGTAGATACCAATAGTACAGATGTTTTTGGATGCTTTTTTTGTAGGCAGCTTTTGTATTTTTTTTAATTTTTTTATTTGTGGGTCATTTTGAGTAGCAAAATTTTTTGGCATTGTTTTTGGTGCATTTCCAAATAAGCACCGAAAAATCCTTGCTAATTTAAAAAAATAAAAAAAAATTACGGTAAATAAAAACACCTTATTTTAAGTTGTCCAAATGTTCATTTATGGGGCATTTCTCCCATTGAAATCAATGGGAGAAGAAAACTTTTTTTTTTTTTTTGTTTTTTTTTCCAGGTGATAATCAGCATGTCAAAAACATTTTATTTTACTGTGCTTTATGGTCAAAGTTGTACCGTATGTTCTATATTACAACGAAGCATACAGAAGTTTTTTTTTCTTTTTTTTTTTTAGTAAATTGCAAACCGCCAAATAAACTGCCCTACATTATTACAAAAATGTTGTTTGGTTCTCACATTGTGGCCACCATGCAGCTGAAACTGCATTGACATGACAAGTCTACACAGTTTTCAAACTGAGCAGCATTTTTATTGAGAACAGCCTCCTTGATCTTACAGCTACCAAACAGCCATTCTTAAATGAAACTGCTTGTAGAAGAATAAGGTTGGGTTTACACTACAGATTTTCCAACCGGAATTCTGCTAGGGAAATTCTGTCGGAGATTCCCCTGCATGAAGCTTTATGGGTTTTTCGTGAACCCATTCATACTATGGAAATTTCTGGTCGGAATATCAGATAGAAAATTCAGATCAAAAAATTCCGCCAGAACATTGAACCCGCTCAATGTTTTGGCAGAATCCGCTCCACAGACATTGACATCTATGGGGAAGACAATGTCTGCGCGGTCCGTCTGAATCAGTTGGCACTGGCCGCGCTTGGCCGCTCCAGACGGAAATTTTCCGTTTGAAGCTTTTCAAGTGTGGACCCGGCCTTAGGTCGAAACTGCTGTGGCAGCATGAGAATCCAGTAAAGATACATGATCCGGTTACATTGCAGTTGGACATATGCAGGAAGTAAACCCTAAATCTTAAAGGGGTACTCCGATGGAAAACTATTTTCTTACAATCAACTCGTGCCAAAAAGTTAAACATATTTGTAAATTATTCTATTTAAAAATCTTAAACTTAATAAAAATCTTAAAGGGTACTCCGGCGCTTAGACATCTTATAAGATGCCTGATAGCGGGGGTTCCACCACGGGGCCGGAGCCGTGACGTCACAATGCTCTGGCCCCTGTGATTGCCAGTAATCAGACCCGGAGAGAACGTGCTCCGGGGACTGATTTTAACAGGATGCTACGTGCAAGATTACGGGGGGTCCCTAGCGGTGGGACCCCCTTTGGATAGGGGATAAGATGTCTAAGCGCCAGAGTACCCCTTTAATCTATTCTATTTAAAAATCTTAATCCTTCCAGTACTTATCAGCTGATGTATGCTACAGAGGAAGTTCTTTTATTTTTGAATTTCTGCTGACACCTCTGTCCGTGTCGGGAACTGTCCAGAGCAGGAGCAAATCCCCATAGCAAACCCATCCTGCTCTTGACAGTTCCTGACACAGACAGAGGTGTCAGAAAGGAAATTCAAAAAGAAAAGAACTTCCTCTGGAGCATACAGCAGCTGATAACTACTGGAAGGATTAAGATTTTTAAATAGAAGTCATTTACAAATTTGTATAACTTTCTGGCATCAGTTGATTTAAAAAATCGTTTTTCCCTTGAAACCGGTTGCCATCTAAGGACGAGCCGGCTCGTCCTGAGACGGCAACCGTTGTATGGCGCGGGCTCCCAACTCGAGCCCGCGTCATACCGGCCAGCTAATTCCTATAGCCGACATGCGACGATTGCGGGGCGGAGATCCACTGCAACGGTAGCCTGAGGGCTTACCTCTCCTTCTGTGCTGGCTGCTGCGCTGTGAATGAGCGCAGAGCACACAGATCAATGTGGTTCTATGAAACCACAATGATCTGTATGAGGAATCTAATGATTCCTCCTAAAACTCCCCTAAGGGGACTAAAAGTGTGAAAAAAAGTTTAAAAAACACCCATTAACCCCTTCCTTATTAAAAGTTTAAATCATCCCCCTTTTCCCAAATTCCATATAAAAAATATGTAACCATAATAAAAATAAACATATGTGGTATCGCAGCGTGCGTAAATGTCCGAACTATAAAAATATAATGTTAAGTAAACCGCACGGTCAATGGCATACACGCAAAAAAAAATCCAAAGTCCAAAATGGTATATTTTTGGTCACTTTTTATATAATGAAAAAATCAATAAAAAGCGATTAAAAGGGCTGATCAATACAAAAATGGTACCGCTAAAAACGTCAAATCACGGCGCAAAAAATTAGCCCTCATACCGCTCCGTACGTGGAAAAATAAAAAAGTTGTAGGTGTCAGAAGAGGACAATTTTAAGCGTATTAATTTTTCTGCATGTAGTTATGATTTTTTCCAGAAGTACGCCAAAAACAAACCTATAGAAGTAGGGTATCATTTTAATCGTATGGACCTACAGAAGATGTAAATTTTACTGAAAAATTTACTACTTAGAAACAGAAGCCCCCAATAGTTACAAAATTGTGTTTTTTCTTCAATTTTGTTGCACAATTATTATTATTCTTTTTTTTTTCTTTCACAGTAGATTTTTGGGTAAAATGACTGATGTCATTACAGAGTAGAATTGGTGGCGCAAAAATTATTCCATAATATGGATTTTTTAATGCAAAACTGAAAGGGTTATAACTTTTAAAAGGTAAGGAGGAAAAAAACGAAAGTGGAAAAATGCTCGGTCCTTAAGGGGTTAAATAGCTAAAACTGGCAAGCAGTATAAAAAAAAACAACAAACCTAAGACTGCGTTTCCACTTGTTTTTTGGGGGGAAAACTGTCACTGCAGTTTTTGAGACAAAGCCAGAAGTGGATCCAGAACACGCCTCTAGCTTTGGCTCAAAAACTGCAGTATAAAAAAAAAAAAAGAAAGCCAAATGGAAACACAGCCTTTAGGGAAACATACCATGTAGTGGCTGTCCCATGACCAAGATTCGTCGTGACGGAACTAAAGACCATGTGGACACACAATTACAATAAATATGTAAAAGGTCACAGATGTGTGGCAACCACTGTCTGTAACCGTGAGACTGAATATTATGCCTACATGGTTGCACTTTATTGCTGGTAATACCACAATGTTACTGGTAAAAGATATGTTCTTATTTGCCAACACATGAGGGTATGGTTTGTAGCCAGTGAGAAATTTCTGATCGAGAGAAAAAGATATGGGTGTCATAATTGCAATATATTTAGACTGACTCGCAACTGTGAGAGTCATACCATGGTTTTTCTTTAAAGACTTTCAGCAGGAAAGATAAACAACCACAAAGGCAGGTCATGCTTCCGCTGTAGGGATTACAGAGAATGGGGACAAGTACTTAAAGTGTACCTGCCATTAGCGAAAACTTTTTATATAATGTAGAAAATAACATTATATGTATATTTGTAATATACATTGGTTAAACATTATGTATTTTTGTCCCTGCAGCTATTGCCTGTGTGTCTCTGTGCAGAGGCAAAGTACAGGAAGTGTGGGTGGACAAGCAGGGCTCTGTGCAGTGAGGACAAGCAGGGCTCTGTGCAATGAGGACAAGCAGGGCTTTGTGCACTGAGGACAAGCAGGGCTCTGTGCACTGAGGACAAGCAGGGCTCTGTGCACTGAGGACAAGCAGGGCTCTGTGCACTGAGGACAAGCAGGGCTCTGTGCACTGAGGACAAGCAGGGCTCTGTGCAATGAGGACAAGCAGGGCTCTGTGCAATGAGGACAAGCAGGGCTATGTGCAATGAGGACAAGCAGGGCTCTGTGCAATGAGGACAAGCAGGGCTCTGTGCAATGAGGACAAGCAGGGCTCTGTGCAATGAGGACAAGCAGGGCTCTGTGCAATGAGGACAAGCAGGGCTCTGTGCAATGAGGACAAGCAGGGCTCTGTGCACGGAGGACAAGCAGGTCTCTGTGCACTGAGGACAAGCAGGTCTCTGTGCACTGAGGACAAGCAGGGCTCTGTGCACTGAGGACAAGCAGGTCTCTGTGCACTGAGGACAAGCAGGGCTCTGTACAGTGAGTACAAGCAGGGCTCTGTACAGTGAGGACAAGCAGGGCTCTGTTCACTGAGGACAAGCAGGGCTCTGTGCAATGAGGACAAGCAGGGCTCTGTGCAATGAGGACAAGCAGGGCTCTGTACACTGAGGACAAGCAGGGCTCTGTACACTGAGGACAAGCAGGACTCTGTGCAGTGAGGCTCTATGACACACCCACAGCTTACACACAGAGCCCTGCTTGTCCCCCCCCCCCACACTTCCTGTATTTGGTCTCCTCACAGAGACACACAGGCAATAACTGCAAGGACAGCAGGACCGAAAAATATGCATATTTGGTAACCAATGTTTATTACAAATATACATATAATGGTATTAGCTACATTATATAAAACGTGTTTGCTAACAGGTACACTTTAAGCTTAACCAGTTCCCCCTTCCTTTTACCTGCTTCTACAACAATTTTAGGCTATGTTCACATTACGTTCACTGCATTTAGTTGAAAAAAATTACACAGTTGTATGTATATGGCCTTACCACTCTTAAAGACTGTCTTCTCGAGTAACTTTTTGTCCTTCTCCAGTATAGAAAACCACACTGGTTCCTCAGCACAGGGACTTATCCAGTCCAAGTCTTTATACATAAAGTTTTCTGGCTATATTCACACATTGTAGCTTGATGCTCAAAATATGCTTTTAGTTTTTCACTTCTTTTTCTGTTGTTGTTGTTATGCCCCCCCCCCCCCCCCTCTTTTTTTTTTTTTAAGATGTATTTTTTATTTTTTGTCAGCATGTTTTAAAGGGTGTCTTCCACTCCTTTTATTCAAAGCATGCCTTTGCCTGGGAATCTTATGTAATTTGACGCATTTACACCTTTAATAAGGTACCTTATTACATGCTTAAAATAGCATAAATCACACATATTACATCTAAAATAAGCCATGAACGTGACAACTTTTTAGTGTTTTCCCACTGAATTCAAATTAATTCAATAGCAAAACAATTAGTAATGAAATGTCAGTATATTTTGAAGCCTAATGTGAGTGTTTTACATTTAAAAATAAATTCTAGGTGTGAACATAGCCTTAAGAGTTAAATGTTTGTAGGGTTTTGCACATTTCGTACGTTTAGCAGGCATCATTTTCGTTTCACCACCCCCCTCCTTAATGTTTGTTCTTCAGTTGTAATATCTCTTTCCCCTCGTGATCAAACACATATTCTAATTTTATTTTTCTCTAGGTTATATTTTGTGTATTAAAAAGGTCTCGGACTGATGTTAGCAGCACAATAGTAAAGCAGCAGCATGCAATTTTTCAGCTTAGGTTTCCTGACAATTGACAGAAGAGATTAAAACTCCGAAATAGCATTGATGGTGCCTAATAGTTAAAAGACTTGAAAACCCTCATTTTAATACCTCCCTGGTGAATTTTTGGATTAGACATGGTCCTGGTTTGGATTAACATACAAATTGAATTGCCAATGTACCCGGACATAAAATTGTTCACATTCACTTGGCTTTTCATTGTATGGTTTACAGCCGACTATTCCATTTCTCAGTGGCCTCTACACGGTGTTTGAAATTCTAGAAAAATATTCTCAGTTCCCGGGCTATAGGATATAGAGGAGCCAGACGTCCTTTATACAGAGCATGGCTGCTGTCTGACCTACACAGCCGCAGAGAAGTTGTGACTCTTGTTAGGTTAAATTGATATGCCGGTATTAGCAAACGTGCAGGGGCATACAATACATTGAATGACATTACAACTCTTTCAAATTCATATTGCTGCAGAAAGGAAATAAGGACAGATGGTTGAGAATAGCTGTAAGATATTCTGCTGCATGTCTCTGAAAAATCATTAGACAGACGTTGAGGGGGGTGGTTATTAATGCATTGGATTCATTCTGCTAGCAATCATTCGAGG
The DNA here is from genome assembly GCF_029499605.1 of Hyla sarda. Taxonomy (NCBI): domain Eukaryota; kingdom Metazoa; phylum Chordata; class Amphibia; order Anura; family Hylidae; genus Hyla; species Hyla sarda. The sequence continues at coordinate 214,183,215 of NC_079193.1, read as the reverse complement.
AGAGACTTTAAACAATGATTGCTTTAGTATTTTAATGTCACAGCTCCCACTTTACATTACCTTTGTGCTAACGTATTGCTTCCTAATAATATCATTTTCATATTCACTATGGAATATTAATTTTTACATATAAAATAACTATATATATACATAGTCACACTATGAATATCTATTAACCCCTTAAGGACTCAGGGTTTTTCCGTTTTTGCACTTTCGTTTTTTCCTCCTTACCTTTTAAAAATCATAACCCTTTCAATTTTCCACCTAAAAATCCATATTATGGCTTATTTTTTGCGTCGCCAATTCTACTTTGCAGTGACATTAGTCATTTTACCCAAAAATGCACGGCGAAACGGAAAAAAATATCATTGTGCGACAAAATCGAAGAAAGAACGCCATTTTGTAACTTTTGGGGGCTTCCGTTTCTACGCAGTGCATATTTCGGTAAAAATTACGCCTTATCATTATTCTGTAGGTCCATACGGTTAAATTGATACCCTACTTATATAGGTTTGATTTTGTCGCACTTCTGGAAAAAATCATAACTACATGCAGGAAAATGTATACGTTTAAAAATGTCATCTTCTGACCCCTATAACTTTTTTATTTTTCCACGTACAGGGCGGTATGAGGACTCATTTTTTGCGCCCTGATCTGAAGTTTTTATCAGTATGATTTTTGTTTTGATCGGACTTTTTGATCACTTTTTATTCATTTTTTAATGGTATAAAAAGTGACCAAAATACGCTTTTTTGGACTTTGGAATTTTTTTGCGCGCACGCCATTGACCGTGCGGTTTAATTAATTATATATTTTTTATAGTTCAGACATTTACGCACGCGGCGATACCACATATGTTTAGTTTTATTTTTTTTTTACACTGTTTTATTTTTTTTTATGGGAAAAGGGGGGTGATTCAAACTTTTATTAGGGAAGGGGTTAAATGACCTTTATTAACACTTTTTTTTAACATTTTTTTTGAAGTGTTATAGGTCCCATAGGGACCTATAACACTGCACACACTGATCTTTTACACAGATCACAGGAGTGTATTAACACGCCTGTGATCAGTGTTATCGGCGCTTGACTGCTCCTGCCTGGATCTCAGGCACGGAGCAGTCATTCGCCGATCGGACACCGAGGAGGCAGGTAAGGGCCCTCCCGGTGTCCGGTCAGCTGTTCGGGACGCCGCGGTGGTCCCGAACAGCCCGTCTGAGCAGCCGGGTTACTTTCGCTTTTGAAGCGGCGGTCTAAAGGGTTAATACCACACATCGCCGTGATGTGTGGTATTAGCCGCGGGTCCCGGCCGTTGATGAGCGCCGGGACCGACGCGATATGATGCGGGATCGCGGCGCGATCCCGCTTCATATCGCGGGAGCCGGCGCAGGACGTAAATATACGTCCTGCATCGTTAAGGGGTTAATGGTTTTCTCACTATTCCCAACTTGTATTGGGGCCAAGGGAATCATGCAAAAAAATTGAAGATGGGAAGCAAGGTCATGCCTGTTCCACTGCTTCTCTTCATTATTTCTACAGTCCCTGATCCTTTAATGCATTGCTTTTTCTGTCTATGCACTTGGTCCCCTTATTTGCTGGCAATTTCATGAGAGTTGCATGAAATTTAGCAGTGAACTATCTGAGTACCCAGCGTTGCTTGTTGTGGAGGAAAATCAACAGAGGAAGCTTTTTACTTCATATCTCATCCTCATATATTGTTGTCATATCCCAACCCCATATCCTGTCCTTCTTTCCCGACCTCCTATCCCATCCTCATATCCCGACCTCCTATCCCGACCTCCTTTCCTGACCTCCTTTCTCGACCTCCTATTCCATCCTCATATCCCGACCTCCTATCCCGACCTCCTTTCCTGACCTCCTCTCTCGACCTCCTATTCCATCCTCATATCCTGTCCTCCTTTCCCGACCTCCTATCCCATCCTCATATCCTTTCATCCTTTCCCGACCTCCTTTCCCGACCTCCTTTCCCATCCTCATATCCCGACCTCCTATTCCGTCCTCATATCCTGTCCTCCTTTCCCGACCTCCTTTCCCGACCTCCTTTCCCGACCTCCTTTCCCGACCTCCTTTCCCGACCTCCTTTCCCGACCTCCTTTCCCGACCTCCTATCCCGACCTGTAATATGTGTACCAGGTATTGAAATATCTCCAGCTGTACGGAAGTTATGTGGGAACATACATTTCCCATTGATTTGCATGGGACTTTAAATGAAAACCCCGACCCTCACAAAAGGGGGTAGTTAAGGGTTAAATTAACTATCCTATATTTTAAGTGGACACATAAGTAACATGTGACCAAGTATTATCAAAATATCTCCAGCCGTTTGGAAGTTATGCAGTAACATATATTTCCCATAGACTTGTATGGGACTTTAATAAAGAAAAACCCCTACCCTGGCATATGGGGGTGAGTAAGGGTTAAATCACCTATCCTATGTTTGTTGTTGACATATAAGTAACATGTGTGCCAAGTTTCATGTTAATATCTTTAGCCTTTTGGACGTGATGCTGGAACATATACACACATACATACACACACACACACACTTGAGTTTTATATACGGTATATAGATGATGAAACTGCAGGTTCAAAAGCTGGTAGTGAGGCATGTGTTAAGTCTGTGAGCCTGGCAGGACTAGCTGATCATCTAATGTGTATGGGGGTGTCTCGATTCTTTTCTGAAAGAAGTCTGCTGGAAAAATTCCATTTGGAAATTATGTTGCAGCAGAATCCCACAGTTTCAAATGGTATTCTGCTGCACTATGCACACTGCAGAATTTCCAGATGTTTCTGCTATGGAAATCCCAATTCTGGTGCCGATGGAATCAGCTTGAAAAGGCATTGCTGTCTTTGATGATGGCGCAGTTCTGAGCAGTCCTAGCACTACGCAAAATGCTGTTTGCGGAATGTTCCGGCGGAATTTTCCACTGTGTGAACAAGGGTTGGGCATGTCAAATCCTCTTGTTCTCATGATGCTCCCCCCAAGGTGTCTGGCAGTGAGTTCATCACAACTACCTATTGAGCACACATACATGCCTGGCCGGGGGTTGAGAGGAAAAGTTGTTTAAAAGGTATGTCACCTTAAGGCTATGCTCACACAGAAGAATGTCCACACTGAGAATTTCCGTGCGGACATTTCCCCTAGATCGGAGAGCAGAACATGATGGAGATGCGCTGTTTCATAGACAGCAGTGCATTTCCGTGTGAACTCTGCAGAAAGATTAGACATGTCTATTCTTTCTGCGGGCTCCAGAATCGAGATTTACGCAGCAGAAACATCTGCTGCAGAAATTGCACCATGTGCACAGTGCAGCAGAATCCCATTGAAATCAGTAGGACTCTGCTGCTGCGCAATCTCTGTGCGGAATTCTGCACGGAGCCTTAGGCTTTGCTTCCATGTGGCAGTTTTTTTTGGTAAACTTCCACTGCATTCAAAGCCAGAAGTGGATCCATGAGGAAGGAGAGAAGTTTAAGTCCTTCCTTTATATTTCCCGTTCCGTTTTAATACAATTCTGGCTTTGGCTCAAAAACTCCTGTGGAAGTTCTCCAAAAGAGCTGCCAAGTAGTAACCACCAATGTGTCAGTATATAATATACCTCAAGTTGATGACATCCACCCTCTACATGGACTTTTCACATCAATCTAGATGTCTAAATAACATAACTAAAATGCCCAGATGTATTTTTAATAGAAAACTGCTAAGCAAATAAGAGATTTTTTTTTTTGCTGAGTGAATAAAGTTCTATTTTAAAAGTTCAGTGAAACTTCTGCACTACAAAGTTGTTAAAACGAATGTTTTTTTTCTAGAAGAAAGAAAATTCACTCTGTTGTCAAGATCCTATTGATTTAAAACTACTATATTTTAAGTGATAAAGCTTTCTATCTTGTAAAGAGATTTCTTATGGCTTTTCACAGATTGGAAAGCTCAGCATATTTTCAGGATTTTGCTTTGAAATAGAGTTGATAGTTACTGTTCATATTTTCCAGCTGCAATGTAAACAATTGCATACACACTTTTTAAGCTGGATTTACAAACAGCTCATTATTTTGACTGAAGTTATAACCTCAAATTCCTGGTGATTCCACAGCAAGACCTGCATGTGTTACATGTATTTTATTTTTGGTGTGGGTTTCTGAATTCACCGCTATACAGTGAGAGATGGCTTCCATGGTGTTTTTGGACATTGCTCTAACCCAAATGTTAGCCTTAACTGATGTATGTAGGACAAATGTCGGGTAGTTGAGCCTTCTCTCCCTTGACAGATGATGTTGGGGGGGCCTCCATACACATTACCGGTCAGTAGGTCCCACTGACATTGGCAGGTTCGGCTACCTTCACCATGCACTGCTCCCTCCATGCACTGTCTACGGGAGAGCTGGAGATACACAAGTACAGCGCTATTGTATTTCCAACTCTTCCATAGACAGTGCATGGAGGGGGGTGTTGACCACTGATGATCTTAGCATGAAGATAGTTGGTGTTCTGAGCACAAATCTTCAGAAAACCATGGACCAGGGTTGACCCAGCAGTTGGACCCTCCCTGATCAGACACTAACCCCTATACTGTGGATAGGAGATAGAAGAAAAGTACCTAAGTTCTCCTTTAAGCTCCCTTTAGTAGTGGTTTAAAACAGCTATACCATGCAAGGGGCTTAAAGGGGTACATCTTTTTACTATATGTTGCAGGGGTAATATTTAAAAATAATAATAATAGCATGTACCTGCCCTGCTTCCATCACAACTCCTTCCGTTCCCCCCACTTGTCTTCCTAATTCTGAAACAAGATGTAGGAGCCGGACTGTCCTAGCCACTGGGCACAGCAGTGTAGTAGACACGAATGGTGGGGTCCATGTGCTAACACCCTTGCCAATCACTAGAACGGTTGCGTTACAAAGTACTGCTGCCTTCAGTTCATAGCTTTACTTAAAGGGGTACTCCGCTCTAAACATCTTATTTGGATTGGGGATCCTTTGGATAGGGGATGTTAGATAGCGGGGGTCCCGCTGCGGCCTTCTGTCATTTGGTGCATGGAGCGAACTCCGCTCTGTGCCGGATGACTGGCGATGCCAGCCGCCACGCCCCTCCATTCTTGTCAATGGGAGGAGGTGTGACGGCTATGTACTAGCAGTCACGCCCCTCCCATAGACCTGAATGGAGGGAGCATGACATGGCATGACATCACAAACACGGAACCTACAAGCTCTGCCCCGCATTCTAACAACTTATCCCATATCCTTTGGATAGGGGATAAGATGTTTAGAGTGGAGTATCCCTTTAAGAGAAATTGATGTAGGGCTAAAATTGCTTAAGAGCATTTTGTATCTCAGAGAGGCCTTTGGGAATTAAATGGGCCTATAACATGCCTACCCAATTGAGTATACATGTATAAAGCTTGTTCTAAATTTAGTAGGTTTCTACATGTTTAAGGAGTTTACGTTAAAAATTAAGTTCTAAAAAGAAACATTTTAGCTAAACCTTCAGTGATTGTTCCAGTTGGCTAAAACTTTTTCGAGCAGATTGTAAGAGATGAGAAAACAGGTGGCCTATAAATGTTTAATGCTATACTTTAAAAAGGCAAATTAAAAGAATTGGTTGAAATAATGTATTTGCCTACATGCAATGAATGAAATTGTTCTTCTTCAAATTCATAATAAACATACACATAAAAGTGAACCTGTCGCTAGACAGCTCTGCTGGGAATTTGTAACTGCCCTGAAGTAGTCATTTTTAGTACTAAAGCCAATGGAGGCCACTAAATCGGACACAAACTGTTACGGTCAACCTGCTTTTCCTCAGAATAAAGCAGTAGTACAGTCTGATGCTCAGCAATTCACCAGCACAAAACAGGATTTGTGATACCCAGAACCACCTCTTTGTTAGGGATGAAGTGGTGTTTTTGGATCAGTGATCCAGCAAGGTATTTTTTTTCTATCTGTGAAGCCTGGGCTTATTTTTTGCAGGCTTAGTTGTATTTTCCTATGGAACCATTTTGGAGCACATGTATGTTATTGATTAATTTTTTATTAACTCTTTCTGGGAAGTAATGTAAACCTGTATTTTAACATTTAAAAAATTGAACCATTCACCATGGTGTGTAAATAATGGTATATATAGGTAGATAAATATATCTGCTGTGCAGGTTTTTCCTACCTTATCTAACTTTATTCAGTTATTCTTTGTAGACCACTTGGGGACTTTACAATGCTAGCAAGTATTAAAGGATGTATGCCTTTTAGACTGTGCCTAATCGACTGCCTGTCAGCTTTACACTAACTGGCAATCTATGAGACACAGTCTAAAAGGCATACAGCCATGGCAGTCCTGGAGGCTTTTGTTAGGATCCCATGCCATGGCACCCATCAGCAATCTAAATTTGGCATCTCGGGTATGAGATCTGAGGTTTCTCTGATCCCAGCCATTGCAACAGGAGCTTTGCAGCAGATTATGAAGTGATGCAAAGACTCAAATTGATTAATCTGAATATGGAACAAATTATTATTATTTATTATTTTTTGGCCTAATTCTTGCCAATGTGCATTTTGGTAAATGACTAAAACCTTGATTCATGTAAAAATAACATACCCCGAACTGCAAGGTTATAATGGATGTGTTTAGACTTTTACCTTAGCTAAATGTGTTCTTTAGACCTTGATGATGGCATATGGATTAACCTGAAGCTTTCCGCATATGCAAGGCCAATCCTCTATTTATATGCTGTATATGACAAGTGTAAATTGTGCTGACCTAAGATGATTTCTTATGACTGCCAAAAGACCTTTAAAGCTATTTTGTGTAAGGTATTTTTGATCAATGAAACTAGAAGAGCTGAAGCAATGCAGCCTTTGACTTAATAGCCTGGCAATGTATTTTCTGGACTTGGTAATAACTTGGAAATGACTTATCGTAATCACAGTACAGCCACTAATCTGAAGAAGAGCTTTATTTTCAGTGATTTTTTCCTTATTTCTTTAGGATATGCTCATTTGGGACCCGAAATACAATTGCACTTTCTGCTTGTAAGCGTCAACTAGTACAAGAATTGCCAAATAATGAGTGAATACCATTTCACCCATAATGAGTCCTTAAAGTTTAGAAAGGCAGTTATGTTACAATGTTCCTGAGATTTTAATATCCGAAAAACTGTCAAGTGGCTTGAAATGGTCTTAATTTTACAGCTTAAAGAGGACTCATTTTCAACTTCTATTTTATTTTTTTTTCAAATAGCTACGAAACAAATTTGTACTACTTTTCTTTTTTTCAGAGGACTCTGTTGGCTTTTAAATGGCCCATTGATGTGACTTTCATCCTTTATACTCATGAAATGTAAAGTCTTTGTTCACCTCTATCTAATCCATCTGTTTTCATTCCACAATTTAAATTACTTACCCTTTACCATGTGATTGCTTTGAAGATAAATACTTACAGCAAGGCTCTGGGTACCAGGTAATTGGGAATGACATAGATAGCACAGAAAGAGACAGTAAGGAGCATTAAAGATATCCAGATGTAGTTTACTTTTTACTGTAGTTTTACTGTATCTAAAGTTTTATACTTTTAGATCAAGGACATGTGAAACCTGGTCACTAAAGTTGGCCATATACCTTCAGTAGCTGGTTCTTTTGGCTGACGCTATCTCTGCTGATCACCCCATACATGCGAACATTCAGCACAGTCAATTGTTCATATCTACTCTAATCTAATGGAGAGAGGAGGGCTAATTCGCTTCCTGGCAGCTCTGGTGACCGCTTAAAGGGGTACTCTGGTGGAAAACTGATGCCAGAAAGTTAAACAGATTTGTAAATTACTTCTATTAAAAATTCTTAATCCTTCCAGTACTTATTAGCAGCTGCATACAACAAAGAAAATTATTTTCTTTTTGGATTTCTTTTCTGTCACGACTACAGTGCTCTCTGCTGACACCTCTGTCCATTTTAGGAACTGTCCAGAGCAGCATATGTTTGCTATGGGGATTTTCTCCTGAACAGAGATGTTAGCAGAGAGCAGAGAGTCATTTACAAACCTGTTTAACTTTCTGGCATCAGTTGATTTAAGAAAAAAAAGTTTTTACTGGAGTACCCCTTAAACTTTACTTACAAAGCTGTATGCGCGGTCTCTCTCTTTGTCTCTGCAACCTATGTATACTTACAGGAATTTTCCCGTTCCATCTCTCTCCTCCCCCTCCATTGACTTATATTGCTTGTCCTGCAGACACAGTACAAAGCTGAGATGATTTTCAGAGTGGTCACGTTTTGCAGCCAGAAGCAGTCAGAGGGAAAAAGTTTTGATAACAGGAGAATATCTTGTATCTTTCTCAGCAGAGGTAGTCAAGGACTAATCCTGCCTGGCAGGAAGCGTACCGAGGCAATTACAAAACTAGCGGAGATTGTTATACGGTCCAGTAGCCTGCTCACATGTACTTTAGCTTCCTAACAGGAAAGGATATTGTGGGAGAACTTTCAAGGTTAAAATATAGTGATACAGGCACTTTTGAAACTGAAGTTGGGAAGAGGTATGACCTTCTAAGTCTATTGGCCAAAGGTCGCTGCTTTGACTGTTGAGGAAAACAGAGGTACTGCTGTGACTACTGATGGAGAGGCTAGTACTACCCAAGTACCAAGTGACTACTGGGAGAAAGAGGCCCATGTGGCTACTGAAGGAAAAGGGAAAGCACTAATCTGGCTAGTGAGGAAGAGGTTATACACCTATCAATTACATTAAATCAAAAAGGATATAAAAATGTCAACGCACAACTTAAACCAGGTTTTTTTACTCCACTATTCCCTGACAAATCGCAGATATGAAACGAAGTAGGGGCGTGTGCACTGGCGGGGGGTAATGGCATCTGTATGTGTATAGTATTGGACTGGCTGCATTTTTTTATTTTATTGTTTTCAAATTTAGCACGGAGAGCAGAGTTTTGCTATTTACGTTCATGTCACTAATGCTTAAGCATTTGTGGATACTGTTACTCCATAGTTGTTATGATTTTATAGATTTTTTTTTTTTTCTTGATGACAATAACATTTGTATTTTTTATAGCATTTGTGGTTTGGTGTAGTTGATAGGTATATATTGTATTTTTGCATCCATTCATGAATTTCATGAGTTAAAGGCCCATTTATTTGTTATAATAGTGAGTTTCTCAAACAGGGAGCCTCCAGCTGTTGCAAAACTACAACTCCACCTTTGACTATCCTGGCATGCTAGAAATTGTAGCTTTGCAGCAACTGGAGTCTCCCTGTTTGGGAAACACTTGGTTATACAGCTAGTGAGGGAGATGGTAAGGCACTTATGAAACTACTGTTGGAGAGTAAAGGCACTCATGGGTCTGCATAGAGGAGGGGAGAAGGCTCTGAACTAGAAGGGGAAAAATGAGAAACTAATAAATTACTAGGGTAGAAAGCAAGGCTGGGACTATAGGTATGTGCTATTCATATTTCATTTTTCAATTTCAAGGACCACTGTTCCAAAAATCTGTCAGACACCTGTGGGGTGTAAATGCTCACTGCACCCCTTGGTACATTCCGTGAGGGGTGTAGTGTCCAAAATGGGGTCACATGTGGGGGGGTCCACTGTTCTGGCAGCATAGGGGCTTTGTAAACGCACATGGCCTTTAATTCCAGCCAAATTCTCTCTCCAAAAAACACATTTTGCTCCTTCTCTTCTGAGCCTTGTAGTGTACCTTGTGAAAATGAAAAATTTGGGGTAACACCAGCATTTTAGTGAAAAAAATAAAATTTTCCATTTTTACGTCCAACTTTAACGAAAATTCGTCAAACACCTGTGGCGCGTTGAGGCTTACTGCACCCCTTTTTACGTTCATTGAGAGGTATAGTTTCCAAAATGAGGTCACATGTGTTTTTTTTTTTTTTTGCGTTTGTCAGAACCGCTGCAACTATAAGCCACCCCTGTGCAAATCACCAATTTAGGCCTCAAATGTACATGGTGTGCTTTCACTCCTGAGCCCCGTTGAGCCCCGTTGTGTGCCCGCAGAGCACTTTACACCCACATATTGGGTATTTCCACACTCAAGAGAAATTTTGTTACAAATTTTGGGGGTCTTTTTCTCCCTTTACCGCTTGTGAAAATTAAAAGTAGGGGGCAACACCAGCATGTTAGTGTAAAAATTTTTTTATTTTATTTTACACTAACATGCTGGTGTGGACCCCAACTTTTCCTTTCATAAGAGGTAAAAGGAGAAAATGCCCCCCAAAAATTATAAGGCAATTTCTCCAGAGTACAAAAATACCTCATAAGTGGCCCTAAACTGTTGCCTTGAAATACGACAGGGCTCCAGAGAGAGAGAGAGCGCCATGCGCATTTGAGGCCTAAATTAGGAATTTGCATAGGGACGGACCCGGATACAAGCATGGCAGTGTTTACCAAATGGGGAGCCTCCAGCTGTTGTAAAACTCCCAGTATGCCTGTTTTGCAACAGCTGGAAGCTCCGTTTTGGAAACAGTGCAGTACATTGGGGGGGGGGGGGGGTAAATGTGTAAGGGTGTGTATATGTATTGTTTTACTCTTTATTTATTTTGTGTAGTGTAGTGTTTTTGGGGTACATTCACACGGCAGGGGCTTACAGTGAGTTTCCCACTGGAAGTTTGAGCTGCGGCAGAAAAGTGGAAGCGGGAAACTCACTGTAAACCGCCGCAGACGTGCATGCTGGGAGTTGTAGTTATGCTGCAGCTTAAGGCAGACTGGTTGGGAAACAGTGAGATAGGTAACAGACTGTGTTTCCGCACCAGTGTGCCTTCAGCTGTTGCAAAACTACGGTCTGTCAGTGCATGCTGGGAGTTGTAGTTTTGCAACAGCTGGAGGCACACTGGTGTGGAAACACTGAGTTGGGTTACAAACCCTAACCCAGTGCTTTGCAACCAGTGGGCTTTCAGCTTTTGCTAAACTACAACTCTCTGCATGCACTGACAGCCGAAGGGCATGCTGGGAGTTGTAGTTATGCAACAGCTGGAGGCACACTTTTTCATAGTGCATTTGTAATAGTAAATCTGCCCAAATGAGCTTGTTTAAAAGTGTGTCAGATGTTCACAAACAGAAATCTCTGAGCAGTAATAAAGGGATTTTTGGACTGGAGATAATAGTGTTCACTCATGTGATCCTCTTGTGTGTTTGTGTATATGACAGTTAAGAACTTAACTAAGAAAACTAATCTATTAATAAACCCCATTGCATAAAAGAGAGCCTGTCACAGCCCCTTGACTTGAATAAGTGCTGTTGGTGTAAAGATGGCCATACACAAGATAATGGATTCCCAAATTGTCGATTTGGCCCACTTCAACCCACCATTATTTGTAAACTAAAGTTCACAATGGCCGACAACACTGTCTGCCAAAAATGTGTTGTTTCTCGGTCCCTCTTCATTGGGCGACACCTATACTAATGGGTATATGCTCTTGCCGCTAGGAGGCACTGACTCTAGGGGAAAAAAAAGTCGGCTCCTCCCTGGCAGGATATACCCGCCCACTGGAAGTGAGGTAATAAGTTTTAGCTAGTGCAGTAGGAGGCAAGACACAGGTCTGGGAGCTCCCCAGACCTGGTCTTTTTTATTATTTTTGAGTAAGGGCTGTTTAGTTTTGTTATCTCCCTTTTGTTTCCCTTTTTCAGATGGGGGTTCAGAAGCATGGTGCTACCTGTTCCCCCATATGCGACAAAGGGGCACGGAACATAAGAGTATGGGCCGTCAACCCCTTATCGCCAACGGCCAGCACCTGGAGGTTGTACCCTGGGTCTGGATCCCACACTGCCCCTGCTCGCCCCATTATCTTAGCCTGATATGATGCAGCGTTGGCCTAATGCTGGCTGAAGCCGTCAATGGGTGAGTATGTGGCAACTAAGGTGAGTATGCGAACGAGCAGTAGTAGCCCTGTTTCTGGGGCTGTTTATGGTGGCTAGGGTGGGGGTCCGGCCAGTGAGGGGTTAACACTGCTATTTTATTCATGCAGCTTCTGCTGCATCACCAGCTTTATGCAAGTTTCTATTTTCTGACAGTCCCCTTTTTGCTGGGCACTTATCTTGCTGTGGCTTCCCTCTCTTAGACAGTGCCGGAGCCACCTGCATGCCAACTGGTCTGTGCTCCTGGGGGCAATGGCGGCACGTAGCTCTCCCCTTCTCCCCCTGAGCCAGCGCGTGAACCGGGAAGTCAGGATGCGCCTCCTCTCCAGGTTCACGCTCTGCCATGGTCCTTACCTTTACCTTTGTGCTTCTCCCAGCACCGCTTGTCCCCCACTGTGGGGGGGGGGGGGGGGGGGTCGTCGGCACTCTGTTGACTGAGTGGCTCCATTAGCTGTTCCCATAGCAGCAGCCCGGCGGGAGCTCCTCCAGCTGGCCCTCGTGTCCCCTGGCTCAGGGCCATGCGGCAGCTTGGCAGGCGCTACTGTAGCGTGATCCTGTGCATTCAAGAATCCTTTACCAGTCAGCCAGAAGGTTGTCTGCATGATTTGCTGCTACGTCAGATCAACTACCTTACATTTGTCACTCCGAGATAACCCGTTCAGGTAACCCACTGCCGAGGTGTAGTTCCAAGTGAGTTTCCCCATTTTGCTCCATGGGCCTTATACAATGCACCACATACTGGTCCGCAGCATTCCCTGCTTTACCAGGTCCCTCTCTACATTCCTGCCGCTCTCATAGCTGAGGGCTGGTGGACACTTTCAATGTGTGTCTCTGAATGCAGGACCCGGTGTGGCCATGGTCCCTATGCCATATAGCCAGACTGTGTCTACATGGTTTCTAATCCACCAGATCACCTCTCCCTTTCCTGCCTCTCCCGCCACTGCAGCCCAGTGACTTTCTTTCCATGTGAAGTTTCACACAGTGTGTCTCTGCGGGTTTATTGCTCCTGTTATACCAATGAGACTGTGTCTGCTTGTTTCCTGTCCCACATACCACCTCCATGTCTGTCATCTGCAGCAGCAGTTCTGGTGTGTGGCACCATTAGGTGATGGATGTTTCCTACAAATTCCATGGCCTTTCACAGCAACAGCAGCACTTTCTGTTCCAATTTCTAAGAGTTCCACGTTGGCTGTTGGGGCATGGTTGTGACACACCGTTGGGTGCTGAGCCTGTCTTCCATGCTGCCAGACTTTTGGATGTCTGCGATTTCTTTCCTGTTTGCAGCCTTGGTACCCCACTACTGTCGTAAGGTCTCCATGTCCGTGTCCCTCTACACGTGTAGTGTCCACCTTCCTTCTGTCAGTGGGGTGTGCCTCGGGCATTTCTGTTTGGTTTTCACTGGTCTGTGACGGTTGAACACCTCTGTTCTGGCATGGGGCCTGGTGGGGGGGTCATCAGTTCAGCGTTCCCCCTATGCCTCCAGGTACCTTCCTGGATTCCTGGACAGGGTGGCTCAGGCGCCTGCTCTGTTGTCTTAAACACGACCAGACTGGTTCCGTTGGTGCCCATCAGGCCCAAGGTTTTCACCCCGTTGGGATGTTCTTCTCAATGCTGTTGGTTGCTGGGGGTGTGTGTGCTTCTTAATTGCATTTGTTGTCATGTCTTTGCATCTTGCCCAGCCAGTGTCTAGGATTCCGATCCCTCTGGGGACACAACTTGGCTCTTCGATATGTTCTCTCAGAATTCCTGGGGGCTATGTCCGCCCAGTACTTTGTCCCGTTGCCGTAGGGTGGCATTCCCCTGCTCCTACAGTGCCTGGCGCACATGACAATTTCCCTTCCACGGGGGTATGAGAATCAGGGGGTTTGGCATGGTCAGTGCCTGAGTTTCATCCCTACCACCACTGTTTTTCCCTCCACTAGGGGGGGTTATTTTGCTGGGCGCTTTCTCCTGCGCCAGTAGATGGAGCCATCTCTCTCTTCCCACTATATAGGGTGGGGTATCTGGCTCGACCCTTGTTTTTCACTGAAAGCATTCAGAAGAGCTTTGCACTGTCGGCCTGTGTGCTTACTGCCCACTATTACAGCCTGGCTCTCTTTCAGTTTCTTGGTTATCTATGGCTGTTCATGCAGCCATGGCACTTTCCCCTATAGGTGGGTTTATTCAGTCATGTATGGCTCGGCGACAGCCAGTCTAGCCACCATATGTCATTCCCCCTCGGCACACTCTCCCTGGCAGGGTGTGTTCCTCCTTCCCTTGACAGTGTCAGTTTCACTACACTGACACCACAATCTTCTGAAGTAACCTTCCTTTGTTCAGAGCCTGGGTGTCCCAGCCAGGTTCCCTTTTGTTTCCACCTCCGTTCCCGTCCTGATAGGTTGTTGCTTCAGTGTGCTCTGGTCCGCTTGGACCGCTGGGGCGCAGGACCGGTTGGTCTCCTTTCTTGGACACTATCCTGGGACGCTGTGGCGTGCCTTCTTTTCTAGGTCGGCCCTCCTGAGTCTTGAGCCTGAATGATGATTGAGGTCTCGGGCATGTTTAGTGATCCTGGCCAGACTTCTCCACATTCCCATATTTGGGGCGGTCTCTCTGTGCCACACTTCTTCTTGTCTCGACATGGAAGTTTGTCACCCGGAGTGTTTTGCGGATGTTTGGTTTCCTTACTCTTCAAGTGTAAGTCTTCCAGGAGACTCAGGAAGCTGCTTTTTCCCATGTCTGCCACTCTGGTATTCCGGGGTTGCTCCTTTTCAGGGTCTTCTGCTCCTTTTTTGTCCGTTTATGCTTCTGTGTCCGTCTTCCAGGTGACCCAGGAACCTCCAGTTCCCAGGTCTATTGTTCCGGTGTTCCGTGATGCCCCTTTTCTGGACGTTCCGCTCCTTTTTTGACCGTTATTACCTTCCGTCTCCTGCATCGGGGTCCATGTTTCTCAATATGGAGGGCTATGAGAAAGAGATTTTACGGTGAGTACAAAAAATCTCCTTTTTCCCCTTATATATATATATATATATTGGCATGTTACTGGTGGGATAGATCATACAAATAATCCCACAGGCAATTGATCGCCCTGTGTATGGCCAGATTAGCTTCTATCCTTCGACAGTATATGTACAAGTAGCACTGTGGACTAAAATTAGCCAAGTACTGGACACTAAAGCAGTGTGTGTATATGGAGGAGATTCCAAATATTTTTCGCTAACCCTAATGAATGGCTTTGGTAATGAACCTCACAGTTCCAAATACACTATATAAACTTAGCATTCATCTCTGGCCTATTCATGTATTTTGGCTCATTTCTAATATAAAGTCATTATCACAATAAATCCTCTTAGCTGCTTCAGAAGTGATCCAAATGTACTGCAGAACTGTAAGGTAAATTCAGATATCCCGTGGCTTCCCTACATGTGTATTAACAGACTGCTTTATGACTGGATCAAAAACCGCTGCCTGCTGATGTAATAAATGTAACATTCCAGGCAACCTGACAGCACAGCCTCAATGTCTGAAGGTGGAAAAAATCTGCAGCAACACCAAGAAAACCTCATCTGAATGTACATAACTATGCACAACGATTAAGCATCCAGGTTATTTTCTTTTTTACAGCATGTCCTAAAATGTGTGCACATTTTATCTTTTAGTTTACCTTAAAAGCTGCAGGTTTTGCATAGAAATTTTTAGGAGAGGGGGAGCGGGAACTGGACCTCTGCGGTGACTACAGTCTACTCTGGTGAGATAACTAATTTAAAGGACAAGTATCATGAAAAAAAAAGTATCCCCTATCCAAGGATTTGCGGGAGGTTCGAGCCCTGGGGCACCCCCGGATCTCCTGTTTAGAGCCCCAGCTCTCCTTCATAGCGAGGGCGGGCGGGGATCGTGATGCGCAACTGTGAAGGAGCGCTGTGGCTCTAAATAGGAGATTGCGGGGGGGCCCCAGCGCTCGGACACCCCGCGATCTAAAACTGATACTTGTCCATTAAAGGCTGCTACATACAGTGTTCTTTTCTGGAGTTGGGGATGAACGATAAAGCACATTTTAAAAGGCCTTTTTATTTACTGGATGTTTATCATCATCAATAAAAAAGTAAAAATGCAAGAAAAAAACTAAACAAAAAAACACCAATATGTAACAGACCAGCCTTGTATGTAACTTATTTTATACTGCTGTATGGACGTAATATCTGGCAGTGCAAAATGTGCACTTAACAGTTACTGAAAGAGCTGTAGACTTTGAATTGAGCAGCAGGGCACATACTCAACCACCATTCCATTCAAACTGCTCCAAATCGAGGTCTTGCAGAACGGAGGAAGGGGGTGCCCTGTTCTGGCAATCCATAGGGTTCTCAGCAGTTACAACCCACCAATGCTTCAAGCTGGATATAGGCAGGACTGCATGCAGTAGATCGAATTCTCTTTTACAGAATGCAATAGACTGTGCAGCGTTGTAACACAGTATTGGATTTGAAAAAATGTCCATATCAATGTTTTTTAAATAAACAATTCCATAATTTGTTTTTCTTGACACATAAGTGTAGATTCTGTGAGACTTACTTGTGCTGTTCTATAAGCTGTGCTGCATTGATAACTCTGACATCATAGTTATAATAATTAGGAAAAACAATATCTCCGTGCAGTTTTCTTCAGTCTAAAGTTACTATAGGATTCATTAATACTGAATTGTTAGTTTTATCTCAAGAAATAGCTAGCTTTTGTGATTTCACATTGGAATCATCGCAAACCATTTATCTCTGTCCTTACTTGTACAACACCGCATTTCTCAAAATAGATGGCACCTGGAAAAATTCACAATAAAGTATGCAGTTTTATTTTTTTAAAGTGATTTTTAAAATAAAACGGTAATTCAATTAGCCCATTCGCAAACACACACTTACAATTTGTGTGTGTTTATTAAACAATGGTTTTGAAAGTCTATTGTTGAATTTTACTGCCATCTAGTGGTCAGCATTTTAATTACATACAGTACTGACTCCATACAGTACTGAGCTGTGATTTGTTTGTGGCAGATAAATAATTTTGGGCCATCAGGGAAGATTTATCAAAATCTCTGTAGAGAAAGAGTGGCTGCCCATGGCAACCAATCAGATTCCTTATTTCCTTTTTTTTTTTTTAAAGGCCTTGGAAAGGTAAAAGAAGCTATCTGGTTGCTATGGACAACTGCACCACTCTTCCTTCACACAGGTTTTGATAATTCTTCCCTATACAGAGCAAAGAAGATGGTTGCTATGCTGACATAGCTGTGAAAATGTACATATGCTTCGCCCCTTAGCACACAGACTTCTAGAGGACTCGAGGCCAACAGGGAAGGAGTAAAAAAATAAATTAAATAAACAATTAGAAAAGGTGTATTTTATAGGGCGATATCTCTGTGCAGATTCACACTTGTTAATTCACTGTATTTGAAAAAAAGAAAAAGCATTTCTGGTTGTTTTGACCCTAATCTTCTATCGGCCTTAAAGGAGAACTCCAGAATATAAAAATTGTCCCCCATACTGTCGGCAGTAAAAAAAATAAAGATGTAACCGGCTCCAGCCTCCGCCGCGATCCTCTTCCTGGTTGCTGGTGGTCGGCGAGTCATACTACGCTCAGAGAATCACCGTCCGCAGCGAAGTCCTGACTCGGCCGGCGATAGGCTGAGCGGCAGTGTGAGAACGCTTTAAGACACAAAATTCTTCACTACACCTGCTGCCGGGGCAGAAAACATCATACTGCCCCTCAGCCTATCTCTGGCCTTGTCGGGACTTCACTGTGGCCGGTGATTGGCTGAGCGCAGTATGACTCACCGACCACCAGCAACCAGGAAGAGGATCATGGCGGAGACCGGAGACGGTTACCGGAGGCCCCGGGGGAGCAGAGGAAGGTATGTACATCTTTATTTTTTTTTTTACTGCCGGCAGTATGGGGGACAATTTTTATATTCTGGAGTTCTTCTTTAAGAAACCAAACTGTCAGTAACTGCCAGAATTTACTACCAGGTATAAAGCCATGTGAAACTGTATGGGTGGGAGCTTTTCTATTACAGATTTCCTAGTTATTCTGAATGACATTTTGATTCAGAAAATTTAACACAAGCAATTTTAAGTAGACAGAATGTGTTCCAGACTGTGTATACATGAGTATGTAAATGCAAAAGCCTCCACTTCTGGTGATGAATCAACTGCTATCTGCTTAAAGTCTGTGCACATCCACTCTGTTCTTTACTATTAAGCATATTACTCCCTCTACTCCTGCATATTAAACATTGTCCTCAGATCTTCATAAGAACCTAAAGAGTATACCCATCAAATTCTCCTTATACCCCTTATAATTAATGATTAATTTGGGAGGTTTTGTCACCTCCATTAAAGCGTACCTCTCCGATCCTACACAAAATAATATGTTACTCACTACCTAATCCTGACCATGTGCATCAAATTTTTATGCCTCTAGTCACTTATATTTATTATAAAAAATACCTCTTTTCAACAGCTCAGTGTTAGAAATCCTCTCAGGAATGATTGGTGTGTCTGCTCATCCAACCTTGTCCACAAGTTATCCCTTGTCCATGGCCCATGGACAAGCCTGATGCTGCTGTAGGACTGGTTAGTGTCCCATGGTATGAGGACCCCTAGTGGTGGGATTTTCAGGGACCGTTTTCTTTATAAATCAGACATTTTTAAACAGCCATATGACAAAGGCTCTTTAATTTTCTTCAATAATAACATATAGAAAAAGTTTTTGGATCTGATAGTGCCGATTTAAGTTATAATGTAGAAAATAGTGATCCGTAATCAACTGTTATCGCCTGGGGAATTTGCAGTGTCACTTCGAATGGTCACTGTCATTTGTAGAAACTTTGCACAAATCAAGCGAATGTAAGCAACTTTGTATTATACAGTTGCAAAAAAAAGTATGTGAACCCTTTGGAATTATATGGATTTCTGCACAAATTGGTCATAAAATGTGATCTGATCTTTATCGAAGTCACAACAATAGACAATCACAGTCTGCTTAAACTAATGACACACAAATAATGAAATCTTACCATGTTTTTATTGAACACAAAATGTAAACGTTCACAGTGCAGGTGGAAAAAGTATGTGAACCCCTAGACTAATGACATCTCCAAGAGCTAATTGGAGTGAGGTGTCATCCAACTGGAGTCCAATCAATGAGATGAGATTGGAGGTGTTGGTTACAGCTACTCTGCCCTATAAAAAAAAAAAAAAACACCCACCAGTTCTGGGTTTGCGTTTCACAAGAAGCATTGCCTGATGTGAGTGATGCCTCGCACAAAAGAGCTCTCAGAAGACGATTAATAATTGTTGACTTGCATAAAGCTGCAGAGGAGTTAGAAAAGTATCTCCAAAAGCCTTGCTGTTTATCAGTCCACGGTAATACAAATTGTCTATAAATGGAGAAAGTTCATAACTGCTGCTACTCTCTCTAGGAGTGGCCGTCAGGTAAAGATAACTGCAAGAGCACAGCGCAGACTGCTCAATGAGGTGAAGAAGAATCCTAGAGTGTCTGCTAAAGACTTACAAAAGTCTCTGGCATATGCTAACATCCCTGTTAGTGGAATCAACGATTCGTAAAACAATAAACAAGAATGGATTTCATGGGAGGATACTGAGAAAGCCACTGCTGTCCAAAAAAAACATTGCTGCACGTTTACAGTTTGCACAAGAGCACCTGGATGTTTCACAACAGTACTGGCAAAATATTCTGTGGACAGATGAAACCAAAGTTGAGTTGTTTGGAAGAAACACACAACACTGTGTGGAGAAAAAGAGGCACAGCACACCAACATCAGAACGTCATCCCACCTGTGAAGTAAAGTATGGTGGGGGGGGCATCATGGTTTGGGGCTGCTTTGCCGTGTCAGGGCCTGGATGGATTGCTATCATCGAAGGAAAAATCAATTCCCAAGTTTATCAAGGCATTTTGAGAACTTCCACCAGCTGAAGCTCAACAGCAGATGAGTGTTGCAACAGGTCATCGACCCAAAGCATAGAAATAAATCAACAACAGAAGAAAATACGCCTTCTGGATTGGCCCAGTCAGAGTCCTGACCTCAACCCAATTGAGATGCTGTGGCATGACCTCAAGAAAGCGATTCACCCCAGGCATCCCAAGAATATTGCTGAACTGAAAATGTTCTGTAAAGAGGAATGGTCAAAAATTACTCCTGACCGTTGTGCATGTCTGATCTGCGACTACAGGAAATGTTTGGTTGAAGTTATTGCTGCCAAAGGAGGTTCAACCACTTATTAAATCCAATGGTTCACATACTTTTTCCACCTGCACTGTGAATGTTTACATGGTGTGTTCAATAAAAACATGGTAAGATTAAAAAATTTTGTGTGTTATTAGTTTAAGCAGACTGTTATTGTCTATTGTTGTGACTTAGATGAAGATCAGATCACATTTTATGACCAATTTGTGCAGAAATTCATATAATTCCTAAGGGTTCACATACTTTTTCTTGCAACTGTATTTCCTAAAAAAATGCTGCTTTGTCCTCTTATCATGCTACATTGCTACTTTTCCACTCCCATTCTCAACATTTCACACTGTGAGTATTCGATTTCACCACTGTACTGGATGCGTTGACTGCACGGTGCTGCTCTATCATGTCCCCCATGCTGCTGCTTCTTAGGGTGTATTGTAAAGAGAGAGAAGAGCAGGATTGCTTCTTCTATGTGTGTGAAGTGTATGGGAGAGGCTAGGCTTCACCTACTAGCTGAAGAGCAAATGAAAATTAGAAATGAAGCCTGCAGCGCAGAAAGATGATGGAAAATGATATATACAAATTATATAATGGCCAGAAATAGTGCTACTTCTGATATACACACAACGGCTTATCCTAAAAAATTTCCTCAAATAACAACAAGTTTATTTTAAATCATTGGCTCTTCTACTTGGTTAAGACACATTGGTTTCACGCAGAGGACGCTGCGTGAGATGAAGGTGGAGCTGTGAGCAGAGTTACTCACCGGAATGCCGAGTGGACCTTGGTAGCCAGTGTGTGCCAACCCACGTTTACATCCCTAGTGCAGGAGCAGGCACGGCACAGGACACACAGGACCTGCAGGATCTACATGTAGAGAGACAGAGGTGCAGAGAACACTAACATTAAGAACACTAAGATCGAGCTGGATTGGGTCCACAGAATTGCTGGCCCCCGTCAAATGGATAGAAATAGACTTTGTGACGTTCTTTGTAGGATTCATTCTTATCGACAGAAGGAGGCCATCATGGGTAATGCCTAGGAAATGGGCCCGATGGACTTACCATAAGACGACTGCTCAAACCTCCATTGGATAAAATTCATGCAGCTGGTGGGACATAACGTTGGGGATACCACTTTCATTTGGTGTTTCGTAAATCAGGCCAGGAGTATTACGTACGTTTGCGTGCAGATCTACCTGATTCTTATAAACTTTTGGAGTATGAGCTGTTAGATCTACCCAACTGGACATTACCCAGGTTGGGACTCCAAGAAAAATTTTCACCAATTATTGCCCACCAAGGGGGTCATATTCCTGAAACAGATTCCGGCGTGGTCCCAACCCCACCACGGTAAGGTTAAATGTGATTAAAATTAGTTATTGCAAAAAATTGTTAGACTATAAATAAAGTTGGTAGGGTTATGATGGAGTAGAAATTTGGAAACTTATTTGGTTATGGGATATAATGTCTAATTTACTTTTATGATTTTTTCTGTGATTATTGTATTACTGACCAAATAGAAAACGATTTTCCTACGGCACTACAGATGTGATGACGGTGGTGCTCTGGTTAAGAAGAGCGCAAAATACATATAAGTGAAGGAAAGGAAAACTGGCCACTCACCATGTTCATCTTCTTCTTTTATTGCATAAAATACTCACATACAGACATAAGGGAGAAGGAAGGAGCTGGGGGTACAAGTGGCAACAAGCTCCTTTTCGCACTAAGTGAAGTGCTTCTTCCGACCATTCCTACTTTATGTAATTCATACAGTATTATTTGTAGACTTTTTTTTTCCCCTCTCGGTTTCCATTACCCCTACCATCCTGTACTTAAAGTAGAACTCCGGAATATAAAAATTGTCGCCCATACTGCTGGCAGTAAAAAAAATAAAGATGTACATACCTTCCTCAGCTCCCCCGGGGCCTCCGGTAACCGCGTCCGGTCTCCGCCGCGATCCACTTCCTGGTTGCCGGTGGTCGGATGAATCATACTGCACTCAGCCAATCACCAGCCGCAGCGTAGTCAGACTCGGCAGGCGATAGGCTGAGCGACAGTGTGAAAACGCTTCAGGACACAAAATTCTTCACGGCACCTGCGTCTGGGGCCGAAAACGTCACACTGCCGCTCAGCCTATCGCTGGCCGAGTCGGGACTTCACTGTGGCCATTGATTGGCTGAGCGCAGTAAGACTCTCCGACCACCGGCAACCAGGAAGAGAATCACGGCGGAGGCCGGAGCCGGTTACCGAAGGCCCCGGGGGAGCGGAGGAAGGTATGTACATCTTTATTTTTTTACTGCCGGCACTATGGGGACAATTTGTATGTTCTGGAGTTCTCCTTTAATATTCTCAGTAATCTCTTGGGTATTATTAAAGCATGAAGTTAAAGGGATCGCCTAATTATTTGCTAAAGTCTGAGGTTCCGGTGTACTGTCTTTGGGTCGGGCTGTGTCTTCCCGCAGACGTAATCTGCAGCTAAGGGCGTGGGTTTTTTAAAAATGTTTACAAAATGCCAGCTGCATTAGTTCGGTGGGGGTCGCAAGTGGTATTTCCCCCCCCCTTTTTTTTTTTTATTCCCCAGGAGGTGGGACTAAACAATGCCCCTAGTCGCCTTTTGTTTCCTTGAATGTACAAGGATTAAATAAACCTGAAAATGTTATGCGCTATTATATATATATGCTTTTTAGTAAGAAGGCAGCTAGTGCCTATATACAGGAGACACACTTTCGCCAGGATCACAAACCTCCTTTGTCTAATCAGCATTTTTCAGACATCTACCATAGCTGCTCCCAGGATGCAAAAGTTAAGGGGGTGACCATTCTAATTTCAAAACAACTGCAGTGGGAGTATGTGGATCACCATGCAGATGAGGAGGGTATGTGGCTTTTTGTAAAGGGAAAAATGCAAGGTGTGCTGTGCACTTAGGGACAGTATATTTCCCTAATTCTGGGCAGATTGGGGCTCTGGAAAGTGCTTTAACGGTGATGGAGGAATTTTGGGAAGGATTGGAGATTTTTTGGGGGGATTTAAATATGGCACTGGATCCATTAGTTGATACATCATCAGGTACGTCTTCATTGTCATGCTCTGGTTTACGTAGAGCTAAACGCACCCTTAATTCATTTCAACTGATAGACACCTGGCGATTTCTTCACTCTTCAGATAAAGACTTTACCTTTTATTCTTACCCACACAATCAATATTGTAGACTGGATTATCTTTTTCTCTCTCATGTTTATCTTTCCTCTATTGTTTCAGCTGGAATTAACTCTCTAACCTTTTCGTGCAATCTTGGAAATGGCATCTCAATGAAAGTTTATTATAGGATCCTAAGGTGATCGAGTCTATTTGAGAGGATCTCTTTTTTTCTTTCCATCTAACTATTCCCTGGAAGTGTCACCCACAGTCCTATGGGAAACTCACAAATGTTTCATAAGGGGATCCTTTATAAAAAAAAAAATAAAAAAAAAAGATTGCTTCTCACATAAAGAAAGAATGAGTATTGCAAGTGACGATCCGTCCCAAAAAAATTGCTGAGTTGGAAGCAACCCTCGAGATCTATGGCAGTGTTGGTGGGAGATGAACTTCAGGTATTAAGGGCCAGACTACATCATCTGGTTCTAGATGAAGCAAAGGCAACCATAGCAAAATGCCATAGCACAATATCTATGAATTTGGGGGCAAACCAAGTAAGGTACTTGCCAGAACCTTCTCTGTACAGCGAGATTGATCATTTCTTCCATGTGTGCAAGTCCAGGGGAAAGATAGAGTGTTGCTTTCGGCTCAAATAGCGGATGCTTTCTAGGAATATTATTTGGCATTGTATAATTTGGAATCTAAGCTTACCCAGGAGTCAAGTCGCTTGAAATAGCGAATTACCTAAGAGAGGCAGGGTTGCTTACTCTGCCCATGGAAGCGGTCACATTGTTAGAGGTACCCATCTCGAGAGAAGAGTTATCAAAAGTTGTTAAAGAGATGAAGGTGGTAGAAGCGCCAGGTCCAGATGGTCTTGCCTTCTTTTACAAAACTTTTTTCCCAATTCTACAGGAATATCTGACTGCTTCCTTAAATTCCTTAGCGCAGGGCAGCGTGGAACCCCCTGTTTTTTGTGTGCCAACATTGTGGCGATTCCAAAAGAGGAAAAGGATTCATAACTCTGTTCAAATTATAGGGCTATATCCATGCGGGTGCTGCAGGGAGATCGCGGGGGTCGCAGGAGTGTTCCCCCCGCGATCAGACATCTTATCCCCCATCCTTTGGAAGGGGATAAAATGTTTTTGCCCGGAATACCCCTTTAAGGAGGGTGCATGGTTATCGATGCCAGAATTGGTCATTATAGAGACACCAAAGGTATTGAATTCATGGAGGGCTCTGCAACTGCAACATAAACAATCTTTGATGCACTGTGTTCTGGTAATGGGCCTACTAAGCATGTCCTTTCCAAACTCTATGCAACATTTAGCTCCTCACCTGATGGTAAGGATCCAGTTTACATGACATAATGGGAAAAGGATCTGGGGTGTAGGTTTTCTACTATCCAGCGCGATAATCTTTACAGATGGGTTCACACATCTTCTTTCTCAAGTATAACACATAGATAGAAGAGCGCACCTGGCACTGCTGAGTGGTAATGTGTACGTCTAAAATCGTCCTTCTATGACACTCTCTTGGCAGTGGGTCTGTCCTGTGTGGTGGTGGTGGTGCAGACTTGTATAAGTAGCGAGTACTTCAGCAAATGTAGATATATAGAAAACAGACAAGTGCACTCACCACATTTGCATCTTCAGAAAAGGCAGCTTTATTGAAGACTTCCAGGTACAGACAAAATAAGTGCAGGGGGACGACAGGGAAAGGAGGTAGTCACGTGATACGGAACAGTCTCGTGCTGGCTGCGCTTCTTGAGGCCCCTACTACGTAACAGGTGAGGAGGTGTGCTTAAAAAGGATCCCAGCTGATGTATTACCATGGGAACATATAAACAAATCCGGCACCAAGTGAGTAATACAAAACAAGCAGGTGCGGAATCTGTTTATATGTTCCCGTGGTAATAAATCTGCTGGGATCCTTTTTAAGCAAACTTCCTCACCTGTTACGTAGTAAGGGCCTCAAGAACATGCTGGAGGGGGTGTGGGCAGATAGGCACAATCTTTCACATATTCTGGGATGGCCCTGTCCTAGAGAGGTTCTGAAGGGAGATACATAGAGTAACATCATAATTTACAGATTATTTAATTCCATTCTGTCCATCTTTTTTTTCTTTTGCATCTGTCTGAGATTCTGGTTAAAACATACAGGTGCTCTCTCCTCCATCATATGGTGAATGTAGCTAGAGCGTGCATCCCTGCACTTTGGAGACACCCGGAACCCCCATCTATTAAACTGTTGATTGGGTGGAGGAGATGGCACTCCTGGATTAAGTTCCAAGGAACAATGGAATACTGTGCTTTACGATTTAGGGAAGGTGCTCCATGAGTTTTTAACAGGCATGGTTTTGTAAGAGTAACCCAGAGAGTGGTGATTTTAGTGCTCTCCCTGCCCTTTTTTGAGCCTCTATGTGTCCCGTCCATAGTGCTTAGCTATTTCCATTTTAGGGGGCAGGCCAGACCTGGCCACTTAAAACATAGTGCCTATTCCTTACTGCTATGCCATGACATAGTGCTGGTGAAAGGGCACTAGATGACTGAGCACACTGGCACTGTACTGGAATATGATTTTCTGTACTCTAGATGATTTCCTGGACTCTATAGATGTGGAGGGAAAAGGGGTTAATGATGCACCCATTTTGCAAGGTGCTGTGTGAGCAAATATGAAATAAACAGCAGCAGCATGGCAAGGAAGGGTTTACACTAACCACTGAACAGCTAAGATGAGAGATATGCCTTGGTTTAACTTTCAGGGATAGTGTAGATCCACTGGAGGATGGAGACAGGCACACACCTTGATAGTACACTATCGAGGCTTTCTATCTCCTTCTTATAGCTATATCTGTGCTCCACTCCAACTTTCTGTCTTGATCTCTTAGTTATTAGAAATGGACTGAGCCTAACAACAGGCAGACAGCAGTTTGCAGAAAAATGAGACATCTAGTAGCCACAACTTTCCATCTACTAGGGCCATGTGAGAGCTTGTTTTATGTGTGAACAATTGTACTTTCTAATGACATTAATTATTCTATCACATAATCTACTGGAAAAAGATAAGAGGAAATTTAGCAACTTTTCTTGGTGTGGGGGGTATATTTGTTATGGTAAACACAACATGCTAACTTTTCTGTAAGTCAGTACAATTATGGCGATATTCAATTTACGTAGTTTTTGTTTTATTTTACTTCATATACCGTATTTTTCACCGTATAAGAGGCACTTTTTCTTCCCCAAAAGGGGGGGAAAAGTTGGTGCGTCTTATACGGCGAATACACCCCTATCGCGGCGGCCCCTGCGGCCATCAACAGCTGGGACCCGCGGCTAATACAGGACATCACCGATCGCGGTGATGCCCTGTATTAACCCTTCAGACAAGGCGATCAAAGCTGACCGTTGCGTCTGAAGGGAGAGTGACACTAACCCGCCTGTTCAGTCGGGCTGTTAGGGACCGCCGCAATTTCACCGCGGCGGTCCCGAACAGCCCGACTGAATAGCCAGGTTAGTGCTTACAGGACACCAGGAGGGACCTTACCTGCCTCCTCTGTGTCTTCTCCGTTCAGGGATCCCCTGTTTGGCCGGCTCTCTCCTTCCTCGTCATCACGTCGTCGCGTACGTGCGTCGGCGTGCGTAACGACGTGATGGCGGCAACGGAGAGCGAGGATACCCGGCCTGCAGCAGAGACGTTCCGGAGCGACGGGGACACGGCGACAGCGATGGAGCGACATCCAGGGCAGCGGTGCCGGGTCCGGAGCGGCGGGGACACATGAGTATTACCTCCTATGCAGTGGTCTTCAATCTGCGGACCTCCAGATGTTGCAAAACTACAACTCCCAGCATGCCCGGACAGCCAACGGCTGGGAGTTGTAGTTTTGCAACATCTGGAGGTCTGCAGGTTGAAGACCACTATTGGGTTCAAAATCTTAAATTTTTTTCTTATACGCCGGTGCGTCCTATAGGGTGAAAAATACGGTGTATATTTATATATATATATATATATATATATATATATATATATATATATATATATAACCAATGGAAAGATGACCACAGCACACCGGAGTATCAAAAATGAAAAAGTTACTTTATTCCATGAACAGGCAAGTGCGAGGTTTTGGTGTTCTCATAACACCGTTCTCAATCCTTGAGAATGGTGTTGTGAGAACACCGAAAAGTCGCACTTGCCTGTTGATGAAATAAAGTCACTTTTTCATTTTTGATACTCCGGTGTGTCCCTATTGATCTGCTTGCACCCTACTTTTAGAGGTGCTGCTCTCCTTCCAATTTTTATATATATACACACAAGGAAGGCGACTGCAGCACACCGGCATATTCTAAACAAGGAGTAGGTTTATTCCAGAAATACAGGGACAACCGGCTTGAAAATGGTGGTGTGAGACCACAGAAACATTGTCCTTGTATTTCTGGAATAAAGCTACTCCTTGTTTAGAATACGCTGGTGTGCTGCTGTCGCCTTCCTTGAATCTACAGTGTTGGACCCAGGACCGGGGTCCCGGAGTCTGCTTGCACCCACAACTCTTATTTGATAACTCTGGTGTGCTGCTCTTCCTCTCTACTTGTTATATATATATCCAGGTTCCAAAGCCACCAAACTACCTGGATATGTTCCTTGTAAATCATCCTTGTATGCAAGGCTTCTGTGGTCCCTGTTGTCTCCTCTGGCTGCTTGCTATTCTTTCCCATCCTTCTCTCCCCTTGCCTACATCTCCCAGCAACCATTGCAGCTCTGCTCTGCCAGCCAGCTCCCTCTCTAAAAGCAGTCCCCACCCTCCTGCTCTAAGCAGCAGAGAGATATCCAGTGTCTGATTGGCTGATGATGCACACCTCCCAGTTCTCAGCACTAAAGAGAGCATGATTCATCAGTGCAGGGCAGAAACCACATCATCTGTGTCTCTCAGGAGGGTGGGGGCTGCTTTCACAGAGGGGTTTGGACAGAGACAGAGTGGATGGCTGGGTGATGTCTTTTCCTCACATTTATGCATGTAAGTGTCAACTAAAAAGGGGAAACTGCTCTATATAGCTAATAAATGATATTTAGACAATTAAATTGGTTGATGAGAGGAAAAGGATGGGTTTAGTTCCTTGGAGTACCCCCTTAAGGACAGCCCATTTTGGCCTTGAGGACACAGCTAATTTTATTTTTGCATTTTTGTTCTTTCCTCCTCACCTTCACTTATTTACTATAAAATGTTTTTCAAAACCAAAAATATATGTGGGGAAATTGAAAATAAAACCAAAATTTTGCAAAGTTTTGAAGGTTTTGTTTTCACGCTGTACACTTTATGGTAAAATTGACATGTTTTCTTTTTTCTGTGGGTCAATATGATTAATAAGATTTGTAAATTACTTCTATTAAAAAATCTTGATCCTTCCAGTACTTATTAACGGCTGTATACTACATAAAAAGTTCAGAAACTGTCCAGTTTCTTTGCATTTACGCATTTAACCATGCAGGATAATAGACATTATCGCTGAATAGTTAAGTGCTCTTTTGCAGGAGCAGAACATTTATATTTAGAAATTACAGCTCATTGTATCAAAGAATGTATTCTGTACTGCACAATATTAAAATTAATAGAAAGGTCTAGTTAACACTTGGTTACATTCTGCGTTAAGAAACAAGATGCTTATTGTACACAATAACTACTATCCTACATGCAATGTAATCCCATAATGAACAGACTTGTCCCCATCAACATATCCTTAATTTCAGGGAAATAATGAGCAAACTACTTGTCCTAATTGCTTCATAGTTGGCCCTAGATGCACAGATATTCCTACTGATAACAAGCATTTATATCCATAATGAGTATGTCTATGGAGACAAAACTGTTGATTCCAACAGATGGAAATGTGTTACATCACTCAAATTATACTGGAAATCGCTACAATCAGATTCTGGCCCCTTAAATACAATTACTGCTATTAATTGGAAATTGTGCTTCTTAGCTGTGGAATGATGAGTGTTCTGTTAATAACAACATTATTTGGGAATATATTGTATTTAGAGGCTGGTGAAACTGACTGCAGTTGGAACATTGTCTATATAGTATTATAGGAATTAGAAATAGTTACCGTAATCAGTATTTTTCAGCATTAGACACACATTAGGCATCAACCAACACTATCCTGCAGCTAACAAAGAGCAAAAAATGTGCATGATGGACTATAAATTTATATACTACGAGATATATACCATATTTATTGGCATATAATATGTACTGGCGAACAACACGAACCCCCATTTTAACAGGAAAATTAGAGTAAATAAAAAAAAATGAATGTAAAATAAATCACTTGGAAGCTCTGAATGCCACATCATTCCCCCAACTATGATTTTGCCCATTTGCCACATCATTCTCCCTGCTGCCTCATCATTTCCCCCCTGTGATCCCCATCTGCTTATCATTTCCCCCTTGTGGTCCATTTCCCCCTGTGTTCCCCCCCTGTGCCTCATTATTAGCCCCACCCCCACCGCCTCATCATTCGTCCACATTCTTTATAAATAGCAATAAGTAGCTTAGGCCCCTTTCACACTATAAAAATACTTCCGTTATGAAAGCCCGTTATAAAAAGCCTGGAAATCGGCAGTTATACGGCCGGTACAAAATCACTAACGGCCGTTAGAAAATCCCATTATAGTCTATGGGATTTTTCTAATAGCCGTTTTAACCCGTTATCACCCGTTATTAATAACGGCCGTTATTTTGTGACAGGCGAATGAACGGGAGAAATAGTGCATACTCTAATTCTCCCCTTACTATCGCCCGTCCCAAAATAACCGCCGTTATTAATAAAAATCCCATAGACTATAATGGGATTTTCTAACGGCCGTTAGTGATTTTGTACCGGCCATATAACTGCCGATTTCCAGGCTTTTTATAACGGGCGTTCATAACGGAAGTATTTTTATAGTGTGAAAGGGGCCTTAGATGTAGACAAGTTTGAAAGTGTGGTCTGTGCTGGTGTGGATTTATGGTGTAAAGAGTTGGAATACAATAATGTATATGTCATATTAAGACTTTATTTTATTAAGACTGTTATTCTCACTAATATTTGATGGATATATAGATAAAATGAGCATATGATATATAAAAAAAAAAAATTTCTTCTATATGTACATAAAATGCAATAGTTGCAACTTGTTCAAAGATCAATAAAAGGAATCCATAAACAGAAAATTGTATATGCAGAAAAATTCCTGAGGCCACAAGAACATAAAGTTCAATATTTTATATAGACACCGGACAACCCTTAAAGGGGTATTCCAGGCCAAAACTTTTTTTTTATATATCAACTGGCTCCGGAAAGTTAAACAGATATGTAAATTGCAAGTACATACGAAGAGATCAGAACGCACTTACCCGGAGTCGATTGCCGTCACCAGGGGGTCCCAATCCGGGTCACCATCAATCCGGTGGCCTGACGAAGCACCGGAGGGTGCGATACGGTCCGTGGCCAGCGTCTGAGAACTCCCCCACACCAGATGGTGACCTGGATTGGGACCCCCTGGTGACGGCAATCGACTCCGGGTGGGTGCGTTCTGATCTCTTCGTATGTACTTGTATGTATTGCCTCTTATCTGCTACAGAAGAGCACCACCCTCGTTTTCATACATAGTCGATCCTCGTGCTGGCACACTCTAAAGTGGAACTATAGTATTGGACAATATTAACTATTGTGTCCGAGATACAGCTACATGATGGGACTGCAATATACCTAGCGGTGACGGTGGTTTCATTTCTTTGTATATTTATAGATTTGTAAATTACTTCTATTAAAAAATCTTAATCCTTCCAATAGTTATTAGCTTCTGAAGTTTTCTGTCTAACTGCTCAATGATGATGTCACGTCCCAGGAGCTGTGCATGATAGGAGAATATCCCCATAGGAACTGCACAGCTCCCAGGACGTGAGTCATCAGAAAGCAGTTAGACAGAAAACAGCAATTCAACTTCAGAAGCTAATAACTATTGGAAGGATTAAGATTTTTTAATAGAAGTAATTTACAAATCTGTTTACATTTCCACAGCCAGTTGATATATAAAAAAAGTTTTGGCCTGGAATACCCCTTTAAGTGATAACCTCTATGGGCCTGTGCATACTCATCTTTATCTGCATCATCTAGGCAGTGGGAAAGTTTATGATCATGTGCATTTTTGTTACTTTACAATTCATCCTGCACTTTACTTTGCAAATTATTTGGATTCTTAGTATCAAGAAAAGACTGAAACTGCTATTAAAGGGGTACTCTGGTGGAAAACATTTTTTTTTTAATCAACTGGTGCCAGAAAGTTAAACAGATTTGTAAATTACTTCTGTTTAAAAATCCTAACCCTCCAGTACTTATCAGCTTCTGTATACTACAGAGGAAGTTCTTTTCTTTTAGAATTTTTTTTTCTATCTGACCACACTGCTCTCTGCTGACACCTCTGTGCATGTTAGGAACTGTCCGGAGCAGGAGCAAATCCCCATAGCAAATCTATCCTGCTCTGGACAGTTCCTGACATGGACAGAGGTGTCAGCAGAGAGCACTGTGGACAGACAGAAAATAAATTCCTCTGTAGTATACAGCAGCAGACAAGTACTGGAAGGATTAAGATTTTTAAGTAGAAGTAGTTTACAAATCTGTTTAACCTTCTGGTACCAGTTGATAAAAAAAAAGAAGGATTAGGATACTTTGTACCAGGATATTTAGTATCAGGATACTTTGTATTAATTAAAGGAAATCTGTCATCAGTATCACCAGCACTAACCTTTAATACAGGCTTGTAGTGAGGGTGATACTGCTCAAAATTATATTCATGGCGTCCCAAACCGTCCAGCCGTTCCGCTGTAATTCTTTATTTTCTGTATATTCAAACTACGGTAGGTCCTTGGGGCATAGGCGGAGCTACAACCCAAGCTCCGTGCACTCAGACATAGTCTTTACCGGGTGGGGTACACCCGGAAGCGGCACAGGCCCGGTACAGTAACACAGCAGAGACCTGCACAGTAATGAATGATAATACCAAGGGTATGTATATATGTAAATAAAAATATACTAAAAAAAATCTGCTATAAAAATATCTGTACACTATAGTGCGCCAGTAATAATCATGCATGATGGAAATAGATGAAGTGCTAGGACCAGACAATAACCAAAGTGGTACATGCCAGCAAGGAAAACAATGTACACATCCTGTGTGTTAGAGCGGATCAGTGCAGGGTACAGAATGGCTCTGCTCCGCATTGTGACTGTTGTCCGGATATGGATCAGGCCCACCATTTGAGTACCCCTGGTCTAATCTATTACAATACACCATGTAGGAGAAAAAAATACACTGTTGCATATACTAATAGGACACTTTTTTTTTTTTTACATATGCTGGATCAGTGGGGCCTTATGGATACACTGGGTATAACATACAGTATGCACCTAAGTAATGCAGCTTGATATTTATCTGCATTAAATTATAGTACAGCCTAAAGGAATGCACCAATTTCCCATTAAAAGCAAAGCAGAGCAAGCAAGTCATCTCATGTTAGAGGTCACAATGGATTGGCTGAAGCGAGAATTCAGGTCATTTCATCCCTCATCTTGTTTGCATAAAAATCCAATTCCAGCCTTGTAATTGCACAAGGAATGGAATGACCTTGGCATTTGAGAATTTAGCCTTTTCTGTTATAAGTTGATACTTGTTGGAACAGATTTCAATGTTGATTTTTAATGTTTAGTGGTATGACTAATGATTCATCTGACAACAATTCCAAGGAGAGCGCTCAGAGCTAGGATATAATTGAATAAAGCACCGACTAAGATTGCATTTTAATTCTGCCATATGTATGTTAGACATTTTCACACAGCACAAATGATAAGGAAAAATATGGAAAATATGCATTGACCAAATCTGGTAAAGTCTTTTATAAACAAGATGCAGTTTGTAATATATATATATGACCACGTGTAGAAGGCAGCACAACCAAAGCAAGTCCGTAACGGGGTACGGGGTGCCAGTGGGGTAACAGTCCCAGTTGCAGACTGTATACAAATCCAAAAACAAATGAATTCCAGTGGCACTCCCAGAATAAGGTGCAAAATCTAAGGTGCTTTATTGACCCATGAAGGTGCAACGTTTCGACAGCATCACGCCATCTTTATCAATCATGGTTGATAAAGATGACGTGATGACGTTGAAACGTCGCACCTTCATGGGTCAATAAAGCACCTTAGATTTTGCACCTTATTCTGTGAGTGCCACTGGAATTCATTTATATATATATATATATATATATATATATATATATATGTGTATATTAGTTATGTAGAGACTAAACTATCACATTAGTGCACAACAAACTCCAATTTTTCGGTGCTTTCTGGAACCTCTTAACATCCGACACAACACAGGTAGCATCAATCAGAACGTCATAGAACAGCAGAACAGACCATGCTTTTTTCATAAAAGTGCTATTCAATGTACTAACAAGCATGTAAGAATTCAAGCATTAAAGGGGTACTCCCGTGTTAAACTTTATTTAACTGGTGCCAGAAAGTTAAACAGATCTGTAAATTACTTCTATTAAAAAATCTTAATCCTTCCAGTACTTTTTTGGGGCTGTATACTACAGAGGAAATGCTTTTCTTTTTGGATTTCTCTGATCTCATGACCACAGTGCTCTCTGCTGGCCTCTGCTGTCCATTTTATGACTTGTCCAGCGCAGGAGAAAATCCCCATAGCAAACATATGCCGCTCTGGACAGTTCCTAAAATGGACAGCAGAGGTCATCAGAGAGCACTGTGGTAGTGACATAAGAGAAATCCAAAGAGAAAAGCATTTCCTCAGTAGTATACAGCCCCTAAAAAGTACTGGAAGGATTAAGATTTTTTTAATAGAAGTAATTTACAAATCTGTTTAACTTTCTGGCAACAGTTGATTTAAAAAAAAAGTTTTTTACGGGAGTACCCCTTTAACCAGAGTTAGAAAAACAGAACTGCACCACATTTGTCTGAAGGTTGAGGGCAGTTTTAAAGCTCAGTTTTATTTTAGTGAATGGAGCCAAGTTGTAATACCACACACAACCTGCGGGCCAGAGTGGTGCTGTTTTTGTGGAAAACATTGCTCTGTTTTTCTATTGCTGGATAGCCCCTTTTAGGACAAAGTACTTTAAATGTGCAAGTGGCATTCCCATAGTCTCACCAAAGACTCAGGTTTTTACTTTGCGGCTTCCTCCTTGGGCGTTCTGATGGAGGTGTGCCACTTTCTCACTTGAAGTGCTTTGCTCTTAAGGCTTAAATTTAACTTTTTTGGAAAAGCATGACTTGTGCAACTTCATGTCCATGATACTTTGATTGCAGCTATCTGTGTTGTGTCGGCTGTGGAGAGGTTTTAGGTCATCAGTGTTGGTGGACACTTGGCAGACTGTACAAAGTGAATGAGGACATAGAGAAGAAAGCAAATAAGTACTGAAACAGATTCAAACTATTTAAATAGTTTTCAGACCCTTTAAATTTTTCACATTTTGTAATGTTGCTGCCATGTGTTTAAATATGTACATTGTTCTTTCCTCTGTATGCTTCATTTTTGCATATGTGAATGTAGAGCTGCTTTGTTTCATATATCCAAAAGACAAGCCACAAAGCTCCTGTGGGCAGATAAGACAAGACTGGAGCCTCTCGGCAAGTCGCACCAGCTTTATATGCACAGACGCAAAAATGAAGCATACTAAAAAAGAGAACAATGTTCTCATGTGAAGCATGGAGAAGGCGGAGTTTTGTTTTGAGGCTGCTTTGCTGCATCTGACACAGGGTGTCTTGAATCTGTTCAGGGTGTAATAAAATATCATCATATTAAAGGGGTACTCCGGTGGAAAAACATTTTTTTAAATGTGAGTGACCGCTGCTGCATATTGACGAGGGTCGGCACAAGGGATTCACACCAGATAGAATGTTGGTATTAGAACTCTTTCCTCAGCAGAAAACTCTGAAAATGTTCCCAGAGAGTTCTCAAAGAGTTTCTGTTTAATAACACGGAAGTACATTGTTTTTACATTTGACAAAAAAGGGAGGTTTAGTTATGACGTCAAAATCATCATGTTACATTTTGATTGATTATTTGAACTTTATCTCTGTATATATTAGCATATTTAGTATTTTATTTCTTTCTTGGCCAAAGTTCATTTATGCGGCACTCTCATACTGGAAAATTCCAGATCCTTGTCCTTTTATACAATTTATCTTCCTCAAATGTTTTGTCTTCTAAGGTTTCATCTTGGCATCATTCCAAGGTTTCCATCTTAGTCACGAGCAGATAGCAATATCAGGAACATAACATCAGGAACATGGTGTATAGTTTAAGAGTAGGTAACAAATATCTTTTTTCAGCATTAGAAATGGCATATATATAAAAAGAACTTCCTGTGGAGCATACAGCAGCTGATAAGTACTGGAAGGATTAACATTTTTAGAAGAAGTAATTTACAAATCTCTTTAACTTTCTGGAGCTAGTTGATTTAAAAAAAAATATGTTTTCCACTGGAGTACCCCTTTAAGTTCAAGGGACCATCTTTTTTTCTCCAGACCAATTTCATAATTCTATTTTTTTTTAAAGGGATACTCTGGTGGTTAACAATTTGTTACAGAAAGTTAAACAGATTTGTAAATTACTTCTATTAAAACAATCTTAATCCTTCCAGTGCTTATAAGCTGCTGTATGTTTCAAAGGAAGTTGAGTTGGTTGTTCTTTTCTGTCTGACCACAGTGCTCTATGCTTACACCTCTGTCCATATCTGAAACTGTCCAGAGTAGGAGCAAATCCCCATAGCAAAATGTTCCTGCTCCAGACAGTTCCTGACATGGACAGAGGTGACAGCAGAGAGCACTGTGGTCAGACTGAAAAGAACAAATCAACTTCCTCTAAAGCATACACCAGCTAATAGGTACTGGAAGGGTTAAGATTTTTTATTAAAAGTAATTTACAAATCTGTTTAACTTTCTAGCACCATTTGATTTAAAGGGGTACTCCAGGAAAAAACTTTTTTTTATATATCAACTGGCTCCAGAAAGTTAAACAGATTTGTAAATTATACAAAATATATAGAAAAATTGGGGCTCCAAGTCATGAATATTAGATACAAATTAATTTATTGATAATAAGATATTTGTAATATTTGTGTCTTTTGACCCACAGGGCCCTTGTGGGTCAGCAGAAATACACTGATATATTAAATAGTCTATACATAAAATATTCAAAGCATAAAATATGGCAAATAACTATTTAAAACGAATAAAATGAAAAAACTTTAAAATTATTCGCTAAGTTTCCACAGAGTTTGTAAAAATAATGCAGGTAGATAATATGAATAAATATCTCAGTTGCGGCAATAAATCCAGATGATTTAACTTCAATTATTGTGTCTGTAGATATTGTCTCTAACGGATCCAGCGATTGATACAATAGTAACTGGGCAACAGATGAAACAATTTGTAACCTTATATGAGGTTGTGATTCTGGTTCTCTGCACCGCGCGCTACTAGAGACTTGGCGGTCTCAAAAAAAGGGGAAGCGGCGGTAATTATTTTTGGTTGCTACTGGTTACAGTATTTGAAATGCAATATGGTAAAAGTTGGTACCTTTGTTGTATGCTGGGTTGGTCGCTGGACGAGTCCCGGTTTCCCAAGCAGTAACAGCGCTGCTAGAGACACGGCTGTCTCACAGGTATGCAGCGGAGATGGTGTATAGTGGAAGCGCTGTGCGCTGTTAGAGACTTGGCCGTCTCAGTTCGTACAGTGGCAGCGGTGGGCTCAATCTGAGGGTACTGCAGCAGTTCGCCTGCAAGCAAGGAAAATGGAAAGCCAGCAATGTTCTCCTGGTGTGGGTGGCACGTAATGTCCTGTGATGATTAGCAGGTGCCGTGGGTCTTTGTGTATCGCTGTATCCTTTGTGGGATTTTGGTGGATGACACTCAGGATAAATAGTAGTTTAAATGGGCACTGTCACCAACTTTATTTTTTGATATGTTGTAGTACTTATGTACTACAACATATCTCTAATATACTTTTATTATTTTTTTTTTTTTCATTAAAAAGGTTTAATTTACATTTAAAAACAATCTACTGAAAAAGGACTGATTTTGGAGTGGCAATCAGTCCTTTTTCAGTTAGGCTGCACTCGCTCCCTGCCTGTCAATCAGACAGGCGGGAGCGAGCGCATTGGCTCCCTGGCCACTGGCTGGGAGGCCACTCCTCCTGCACATCGCCGCCGCCTCGTTGCCGCCGCTGTCCCTGCACGCCCGCTGCCGGACTCTGCAGTAACTGCAAGTGTAATGAGGGAACTGGGTATGCGGGGCAGGGGGGGGGGGAGGAGGGAACGGGCTAGTGCCGTAGTGGGGGGGGGGGGGGGGAATGGGATAGCAAAAAAAAAAAAAATAGAATGGTGGGAACTACCCTTTAAGGCTGGACGTGTTTCAGGTCCTCCATAGGACCTTTCTTCAGCAGCTCAACATGTAAGGTCCTATGGAGGACCTGAAACGCGTCCAGCCTTAAACTACTATTTATCCTGAGTGTCATACACCAAAATCCCACAAGGATA
The DNA here is from genome assembly GCF_029499605.1 of Hyla sarda. Taxonomy (NCBI): domain Eukaryota; kingdom Metazoa; phylum Chordata; class Amphibia; order Anura; family Hylidae; genus Hyla; species Hyla sarda. Next base: position 214,145,393 of record NC_079193.1, on the reverse strand, counting down.
CAGCGATACACAAAGACCCACGGCACCTGCTAATCATCACAGGACACTACGTGCCATCCACACCAGGAGAACATTGCTGGCTTTCCATTTTCCTTGCTTGCAGTAGAACTGCTGCAGTACGCTCAGATCAGGCCCACCGCTGCCGCTGTACGAACTGAGACGGCCAAGTCTCTAACAGCGCACCCTCTGCCCAGGGATTGTGACCAGCTGACGATCAGGACAACACAATAGAGGTACCAACTAAAAATGATTTATCATGTGAGAAGCGCTTCCACTATACCCCATCTCCGCTGCATACCTGTGAGACAGCCGTGTCTCTAGCAGCGCTGTTACTGCTTGGGAAACCGGGACCCATCTGGCGACCAATCCAGCATACAACAAAGGTACCAACTTTTACCATATTGCATTTCAAATTCTGTAACCAGTAGCAACCAAAAATAATAACCGCCGCTTCCCCTTTTTTTGAGACCGCTGAGTCTCTAGTAGCGCGCGGTGCAGAGAACTAGAATCACAACCTCATATAAGGTTACAAATTGTTTCATCTATTGCCCAGTTACTATTGTATCAAACGCTGTATCCGTTAGAGACAATATCTACAGACACAATAATTGAAGTTAAATCATCTGGATTTATTGCCGCAACTGAGATATTTATTCACATTATCTACCTGCATTATTTCTACAGCCTCTGAGCGAACAATTTTAAAGTTTTTTCATTTTATGTATTTTATTAGTTTTAAATAATTATTTGCCATATTTTATGCTTTGAATATTTTATGTATAGACTATTTGTATTTCTGCTGACCCACAGGGTCACAAAAGACAAATATTATGAATATCTTATTATCAATAAATTAATTTGTATCTAATATTCATGACTCGGAGCCCCAGTTTTTCTATATATTTTGTATAATTTTTGGCGCCTTGGGTACAGGTGTTATTTGGGTAGCCTGAGTCACAAGTTGTCTGGGAGATAAGAGCCTCTCTAATATTTCTTCAGATTTGTAAATTACTACACAGCATTTAAGGACACAGCCTTTTTTTTGCAAATCTGACCACTGTCATTAAAAGTATTAATAACTCTGGGATGCTTTTACTTTTCATTCTTATTCAGAGTTTGTTTTTTCGTGACATATTCTACTTTATGATAGTGGTAAATTTTCGTCAATACTTGCATAATTTCTTGCAGAAAAAATCTTAAATTTCATTAAAAAAAATTAACATTTTGCATTTTTTTATACTTTGAAACTCTGCTTATAAGGAAAATTGACATGCCAAATTATATATTGATTCACATATACAATATCTCTACTTTACGTTTGCATCATAAAGTTGACATGTTTTTACTTTTGGAAGATACCAGAGGGCTTCAAAGTTCAGCAACAATTTTCCAATTTGTCACAAAATTTTCAAAATCGGAATTTTTAAGGGACCAGTTCAGTTTTGAAGTGGATTTCAAGGGCCTTCATACCCCATAAATTACCCCATTATAAAAACTTCACCCCTCCAAAGTATTCAAAATGACGATCAGTAGGTGTGTTAACCCTTTAGGTGTTTCACAGGAATAGCAGCAAAGTGAAGCAGAAAATTCAAAGTCTTCATTTTTTACACTCGCATGATCTTGTAGACCCAGTTTTTGAATTTTTACAAGGGGTAAAAGGAGAAAAATCACCCTAAAACTTGTAACCCAATTTATCTCGAGTAAGGAAATATCTCATGTGTATGTCAAGTGCTCTGTGGGTGCAGTAGAGGGCTCAGAAGGCAAGGAACGACCATGGTATTATGGAAAGTGAGTTTTTCTGAAATGGTTTTTGAGGGGCATGTCACATTTAGGAAGCCCCTATGGTGTCAGAACAGTTAAAAAAACAAAAAAAAACACATGGCATACTATTTTGGAAACTACACCCCTCAAGGAACGTAACAAATGCTCCAGTGAGCCTTAACACCCCACAGGTGTTTGATGACTTTTCGTTAAGTTGGATGTGTAAATGAATTTATTTTTTCACAAAAATGCAGTTTTTCCCCCCAAATTTTACAAGGGTTAATAGAAGAAAATCTCCCCCAAAAGTTGTAACCCCCATCTCTTCTGAGTATGAAAATACCCCATGTGTGGACGTCAAGTTCACTGCGGGCGCACTACCATACTGAAAAGAGGAGTCACATTTGGCTTTTGGAAAGCAAATTTGGCTGAAATGGTTTTTGGGGGGCATGTTACATTTAGGAAGCCCCTATGGTGCCAGAACAGCAAAAAAAACACATGGCATACTATTTTGGAAACTACACCCCTCAAGGGGTACAGTGAGCCTTAACACCCCACAGGTGTTTGACGACTTTTCGTTAAAGTCGGATGTGTAAATGAAAAAAAAAATAATAATTTCCCCTTACATTTTATATTTTTACAAGCGGTAACAGGAAAAAATGCCCCCCAAAATTTGTAACCCCATTTCTTCTGAGTATAGAAATACCCCATGTGTGGACGTCAAGTGCTCTGCTGGCGCACTACAATGCTCAGAAAAGGAGTGCCATTGAGCTATTGGAGAGAGAATTTGGTTGGAATAGAAGTCGGGGACCATGTGCGTTTACAAAGCCCCCGTGGTGCCAAAACCTGGGACCCCCCCCACATGTGACCCCATTTTGGAAAATATACCCCTCACAGAATTTAGTAACTGGTGCATTGAGCCCCCACTGGCGTTTGACAGATCTTTGGAACAGTTGGCTGTGCAAATGAAAAATAACATTTTTCATTTTCACGGACCACTGTTCCAAAAATCTGTCAGACACCTGTGGGGTGTAAATGCTCACTGTACCCCTTATTACATTATGTGAGGGGTGCAGTTTCCAAAATGGGGTCACGGGGGGGGGGGGGGGTCCATTGTTCTGGCACTATGGGGACTTTGTAAACACATGTGGCCTTCAATTCCGGACAAATTTTCTCTCCAAAAGCCCAATGGCACTCCTTCGCTTCTGAGCATTGTAGTTTTCCTGCAGAGCACTTTACATCCACATATGGGGTATGTTCTTACTAGAGATGAGCGAACCTACAGTAAATTCGATTAGTCACGAACTTCATGGCTCGGCAGTTGATGACTTATCCTGCATAAATTAGTTCACCTTTCAGGTGCTCCGTGGGGCTGGAAAAGGTGGATATAGTCCTAGGAAAGAGTCTCCTAGGACTGTATCCACCTTTTCCAGCCCACGGGAGCACCTGAAAGCTAAACTAATTTATGCAGGATAAGTCCTCAACTGCCGAGCCGAGAAGTTCGTGACGAATCAAATGTACTGTAAGTTCGCTCATCTCTACTTCTTACTAAGAAGAAATAGGGTTACAAATTTTAGGGTAACGCCAAAATTTTTTTTTTTTTTTTCTTTTTTTTTCATTTTCCCATCCGACTTAAACGAAAATTCGTCAAACGCCTGGGGGGGTGTTAAGGCTCACTATACCCCTTGTTACATTCCGTGAGGGGTGTGGTTTCCAAAATGGGGTCACACATTGGTGTTAATTTTTTTGCGTTTGTCAGACCCACTGTAAAATCAGCCACCCCTGTGCAAATCACCAATTTAGACCTCAAATGTACATAGTGCGCTCTCACTCCTGAGCCCTGTTGTGCATCCGCAGAGCATTTTATGCACACATATGAGGTATTTCCGTACTCAGGAGAAATTGCGTTACAAATTTTGGGAGTCTTTTTTTCTGGGGCAACACTAGCATGTTAGTGTAAATTTTTTTTTTTTTTTTTTTACACTAACAGGCTGGTGTAGACCCCATCTCTTCCTTTTCATAAGGGTTAAACGGAGAAAAAGCCCCCCAAAATTTGTTACGCAATTGCTCCCAAGTACGGAAATAGCCCATATGTGGCCCTAAGCTGTTTTCTTGAAATACGACAGGGCTCCGAATTCAGAGAGCACCATGCGCATTTGATGACTAAATTAGGGATTGCATAGAGGTGGACATAGGGGTATTTTATGCCAGTGATTCCCAAACAGGGTGCCACCAGCTGTTGCTAAACTACCACTGCAACAGCTGGAGGCTCCGTTTTGGAAACACTGCCGTACGATATGTTTTTCATTTTTATTGGGGGGGGGGGGACAGTGTAAGGGGGTGTATATGTAGTGTTTATTATGTGTTAGTGTAGTGTTTTTAGGGTACATTCACATGGGCGGGGGTTCGCGGTGAGTTTCCCGTTATGAGTTTGCGCTGTGGCGGAAAATTTGCCGCAGCCCAAACTTGAAGCAGGAAACTCGATGTAAACCCGCCCGTGTGAATGTACCCTGTACATTCACATGGGGGGCAAACCTCCAGCTGTTGCAAAACTACAACTCCTAGCATGCACTGACAGACAGTGCATGCTGGGAGTTGTACTTTTGCCACAGCTGGACGAACACTGGTTGGAAAACCTTCAGTTAGGTTCTGTTACCTGCCTCAGAATTTTCCAACCAGTGTGCTTCCAGCTGTCTAAAAACTACAACTCCCAGCATGTACTGATCGCCGAAGGGCATGCTGGGAGATGTAGTTATACAACAGCTGGAGGTATGCAACTACAACTGCCAGCATGGCGAGGCAGCTGTTTGCTGTTCGTGCATGCTGGGAATTGTAGTTTTGCAAGATCTAGAGGGACATAGTTCAGAGATCACTGCACAGTGATCTCCAAACTGTAGCCCTCCAGCTGTTGCAAAACTACACATCCCAGCATGCCCAAACAGCAAACAGCTCTCTGGGCATGCTGGGATTTGTAGTTTTGCAACATCTGGAGGGCTACAGTTCAGAGATCACTGCACTAGGCAACTCACCAGCTTCCGTAGTCTGCAGGATCGCCGCCGGTAAGTGACCTCGACCGCCCGTCACACTACAGTTCCCCCATTCTGCCCTCACCACTGTGGGTGGGCAGAACGGCAGAACCAAACTTTAATCCCCCCGCCCCCCGATCTGCTATTGGTCGGTCTCTTCCGACCGACCAATAGCAGGGAAAGGAGGGGTGGAACCCCTGCCACCTCACTCCTATGCCTTCGGGGGGATCGGGGATGTCTTGGATATCCCCGATCTCCCTTATTTTCCGGTTCACTGGAGACTTGTATGACCCGGAATAGCCACAGATCTGCGCAGGACCCCCTCTCGGCGATGTGCCGGGATGCCTGCTAAATTATTTTAGCAGGCATCCCGGTCCGGTCCCCGACTGGCTAGCGGCGGGGACCGGAAATCCAATGGGCGTACCTTTACGCCCTACGTCCTTAAGGACTCAGGATGAAGGGCGTATGCATACACCCTGCGTCCTGAAGAGGTTAAGGATACCAACAATTTTGTCCATGTCAGTATAGTGCCAAAATATTTAGGAGCACTGTGCTGAGATTGTCATTACTCACATCAGTCACTATCTCGAACTAGGCACCAAATCAGAAATATACAGTATGTTTTTGGAATGTGGATGGAAACCAGAGTACCTGGAGGGACACCAATGTAAACAGAGAAAAAAATACAGTTCATTATAAATCCCAGCACTGCAAGACAACAGTGCTTTCTGTGAACCTGTTATTCACTTGCTTACCACTGAACACCTTTATATATAGACTTGGTAGACTCTTAAAGGACAACTGCAGCAATAACAACTTATCCCCTATCCACAGGATAGGCCATAAGTGTTTGATTGTGGAGGGTCCGACCGCTGGGACCCTCCCGTGATCTCCCAAACGGGCCCCGGCATTGCCGCTCTGTGTCCCCTCCACATACAGCTCTATGGGAGAGGCGGGGAGACACGAACGCTGCCTCCCCGCCTCTCCCATAGAACTACATGGATAGTATCCTGCGGATAGAGGATAAGTTGTTAAGGCTACATATTTCCTTTAACTATTCATAGCTGCCGTTCTACAGATGCATTACAGCCTAAGGGTACGTTCACACGTGCGGATTTTCAGCGGATTTTACACTGCAGATCCGGTGGTGAAGGCCCGCTCTATGCTGGCTTTACATGTGCCTGCTCGTAGTGGCAGCAGACACACTGCGATGCGCGAGCCACAGAATACTCGCACATCGCGGGAGCTCTCTGCCTAGCTCAGAGCAGGGAGAGCGACCGCGATGTGCGAGTAAGCCGTGCACAACGCTGCGGTGTATCTGCTCGTAGCAGCGTATTGCCGCTACCAGCAGGCACATGTAAAGCCAGCATAGAGCGGGGCCTTCTCCAGCGGATCTGCAGCTAAATACGCTGCGAAAATCCGCGTGTGTGAACGTACCCTAATAGGTGATTAGATGGCTTTACACGTTCCTGTGATCATGCTCTTACTATAATTCAGATGACCCTGAAGGACAATCACAATGGGGTAGATTTATCAAAACCTGTGCAGAGGAAAAGCCAACCTGTTGCCAATCAGATCGCTTCTTTTATTTTTGAAAAGGCCTCTGAAAAATGAAAGAAGCTATCTGATGGGTTGCTATTGGCAACTGGTCAACTTTCCCACTGCACAGGGTTTGATACATTTCCCCCAATGGTCTCTGTATAGTTTATCACTGTGATATTCTGTATATGTGTGTAATATTTTTGTAATACTCTTTCAAAAATTCTTAAAATAAATGAATTACTTTTTGTGTAATACAAAAAACATATACATCTCTTCTTCATTATGAAAAACCCTTATACATAGTGTTCTACATACTGTAGTAAATTGTGTATACACACAAATGCCACTTCTTATTTTTCATAAACAGAAAATAAGTACAGTGGTTGAAATAATTATTGAACACTTCACAATTTTTCTCCCTAAATACCGTTTTCTATGAGACAGCAGTACTTGCTAGTTCCAGGTTGGTGTGTTTTAAGCTCTTCACCAGTGGTCCTTGGCTCTTGGACAACTCTTCCCATTATTCATTTCACTCCTCTGTCAGAAATCTTGTGAGGAGCACCTGGTAGAGGCAAATTTATGGTGAAATAATTGTCTTTCCACTTCCATATTATGGTCCCAACAGTGCTTACTGGAACATTCAGAAGCTTAGAAATGTAACTGTAACCAACACTATTATGATGTTTTGCAACAATTAGGTTGCAAAGTTCTTGAGACAGCTCTTTGCTTTTACCCATCATGTCTTGTGTGACACATTGGCAATGAAACCTTTTATTAAAATAGTAAAGGTAAGCAATTTTGTCTCATTCTTTTGTTAGGGCTGAAAACAAAAAATGTGTGGAAAAATGTATCAGTATTTTATTTTTAAAATAAATGTTTGTTTTTTTATAAAAAAAAAAAGTCATTCCTACAGTTTGTTTGCAGACAATTATACCTGTCTGTGTGTAGCGTGATCCTGCAGTCATACTTTCACTCATTTATTCTCTACTTCATCCTTACATCCATAAGGTTTATTAGCAAAAAGTAGAAGACAAATAGAATTAAGATAAAAGTATTATAGCAGGATCATACTTCTCTCTACTTGTCGTATGAAGACACACAGGTGTGGATAGCAGCTGTACACGCACAACGGTAGGGAATTTTTTATGAAAACAATTTATAAAGTTGGACCAAACAGTAAGTCTATTACTTCAATATCTAAAGTGTCGGTTTCAAAGTACACTGCCTGGTATGTGAAACTACACTGCCTGAGGAAAAGGCTGATCCTTTCGGCTTTTTCTTATGTCTGTCCATTAGATGGCATTTATTTTATTCCTTAGATGTCATCAAAAATGTGGACCACAACGTAAAATTGGCCACATACTTGTAAATTATACCCGAGTGATAAGACAAAGTTTGGTATTTATGTCATACTAGCTGAGTACCTGGCGTTGCCCGGTTTTTCCTTCCTAATCCTTTTTGGGGAGGAAAATAAACAAAGGCGGAAGCTTTTGACTTCTCCTATCCCGTCCTCCTATCTCAACTTCCTATCTCGACTTCCTATCTCGACCTCCTATTCCGACCTCCTATCTCGACCTCCTATCTTAACCTCCTATCCCGTCCCCCCATCCAGTCCATCTATCCCATCCTCCTATCTTGTCCTTCTATCTCGTCCTTCTATCTCGTCCTTTTATCTCGTCCTCCTATCTCGTCCTCCTATCCCGTCCTCCTATCTCGACCTCCTATCTCGACCCCTATCTCGACCTCCTATCTCGACCTCCTATCTCGACCTCCTATCTCGACCTCCTATCCCGACCTCCTATCTTGACCTCCTATCTTGACCTCCTATCCCGTCCCCCCCATCCAGTCCATCTATCTCGACCTCCTATCTCGACCTCCTATCTCGACCTCCTATCTCGACCTCCTATCTCGACCTCCTATCTCGTCCTCCTATCTCGACCTCCTATTTTGACCTCCGATCCCGTCCTCCTATCCCGTCCTCCTTTCTCGACCTACTATCCCGACCCGTAATATGTGCACCAGGTATTGAAATATCTCCAGTCGTACGGAAGTTGTGGGAACATACATTTCCCATTGATTTGCATAGGACTTTAAACAAAAACCCTGACCCTCACAAATGGGGGTAGTTAAGGGTTAAATTAACTATCCTATATTTTAAGTGGACATATAAGTAACATGCGACCAAGTATTATCGAAATATGTCCAGCCGTTTGGAAGTTATGCAGTAACATATATTTTAAACATAAACCCCGCCCCTGGCAAATGGCGGTGAGTAAGGGTTAAAGGGGTTGTGCGCTGCCCTGCCTTTCGGAGCTCCACTTGCAGCTTCCGGAAGTTCATTACTCCGAACGCTGTGTGCGAGATTCCGTGTTCGCGGCCGCCCCTTCGTGACGTCACGCCCGGCCCCTTGTGACGTCACGCCCGCCCCCTCAACGACAGTCTATCGGAAGGGGGCGTGACCATCACGCCTATGTTTGTTGTTGACATATAAATAACATGTGTGCCAAGTAACATCTTTAGCGGTTTGGACGTGATGCTGGAACGTAGACACATACATACACACATACATACACAAAAAGCTCTATCTTGGTCTCATCTGTCCACAAGACATTTTCCCAGAAGGATTTTGGAAAAATGTAGTCTTGCTTTTTTATGTCTCTGTGTCAGCAGTGGGGTCCTCCTGGGTATCCTGCCATAGTGTTTCATTTCATTTAAATGTCGATAGATAGTTTGCGCTGACACTGATGCTCCCTGAGCCTGCCGGACAGCTTGAATATCTTTGGAACTTGTTTGGGGCTGCTTATCCACCATCTGGACTATCCTGTGTTGACACCTTTCATCACTTTTTCTCTTCTGTCCACGCCCAGGGAGATTAGCTACAGTGCCATGGGTTGCAAACTTCTTGATAATGTTGTGCACTGTGGACAAAGGCAAATCTAGATCTCTGGAGATGGACTTGTAACCTTGAGATTGTTGATATTTTTCCACAATTTTGGTTCTCAAGTCCTCAGACTGTTCTCTTCTCCTCTTTCTGTTGTCCATTCTTAGTGTGGCACACACAGAAACACAATGCAAAGACTAAGTGAACTTCTCTCCTTTTTATCTGCTTTCAGGTGTGATTTTTATATTGCCAACACCTGTTAGTTGCCCCATGTGAGTTTAAAGGATCATCACATGCTTGAAACAATCTTCTTTTTCTACAATTTTGAAAGGGTGCCAATCATTTTGTCCAGCCCATTTTTGTTGGTGTGACATTATTTCCAATTTGCTTTTTTCCCCTTCTTTTTTGGTTTAGTTCCAATACACACAAAGGGAATAAACATGTGTATAGCAAAACATGTGCCACTGCAATCCTTTTCTGTGAGAAATACTTAATTTTCTTGAAAAATTTCAGGGGCAGAGGTGCCAACATTTACGGCCATGACTGTAGAATATTATTGGCAAAGAAATACTAGCTGGCCATCTACTTTATAATCGAGGAGCAGACATATCATTTTACTAAGTACATTTGCTTTATTTCAAATACTGTAACTTAAGAAGAGAACCTCTTTTTTTTAAATAGGTAGCAGCTTCTCAAACCCCCTGTGGATACTGCTTCTGGCCAGACATTACAGTACAGGGGAGAAGTAGCATTACATGGCAGCCATTCAAATGAATGGCTCTATGTAATGCAATGACCACCTGATTGTACCAGAGTCGGAGCCTCTTTTTATAAAGTCCCTAATAGAGCATATGGACTTTGAGACCACCCCTTCACATACTAATAGTTTGTAAGGTTGAAAAAAGACAAGAGTCCATCAAGTTTAAAGGGGTATTCCAGGAAAAAACTTTTTTTATATATATCAACTGGTTCCAGAAAGCTAAACAGATTTGTAAATTACTTCTATTAAAAAATCTTAATCCTTTCAGTACTTATGAGCTTCTGAAGTTAAGGTTGTTCTTTTCTGTCCAAGTAATCTCTGATGACACGTGTCTCGGGAAATGCCCAGTTTAGAAGCAAATTCCCATAGCAAACCTCTTCTAAACTGGGCGGTTCCCGAGACAGGTGTCATCAGAGATTACTTAGAAAGAAATGAACAACCTAAACTTCAGAAGCTCATAAGTACTGAAAGGATTAAGATTTTTTAATGGATATCCCCTTTAACCTAAAACCTTACCTTGTTGATCCAGAGTAATGCAAAAAACCCCATGAGGCTGATGTCACTTACTCTATACCAGAGGGAAGAATTCTTTCCTGACTCCAATATGGCAGTCATTAAATAAAACCTCTACAATGGAACTCTTGGTACTAACTAAACATCATACTCACTAACTTAATGCATATATGGAGAATACAGTAGGGAATTTTGGGTGCAATATTAAGGCTCTGTACAAGCTGCAGGTTATAAAGAGATATTTACACTTGTACACATAAGCCCTTAAAGATAGTGGCAACGATCTCCAGAATGTTGACTATGCAGGTTGTTAATATTTGGTTACCTGTTAATGTTTTTTTACTTTTTTGGGCAGGTACTAATACCATAACACTTGTCACTGCCAACTAGTGTGTAGATCAATTCAAGCAGTGGTGTGGCTAATGATAAATATCTGTATGAGCTGGACCAGTTTATATTTATGAAAGGAGTGTCACACAGTTAGTATTACTGCCATACTGCACACCTGGAATACTATCTGGTAGTTTTGTTTGCAAGCACTTGTCTTATCATGCCTGATCATTTATAGGACAATCTCTTTAAATGACTCGTGGAAGATCATCTGGGGATAGTTATCATGAAAACATTAAATTGTTTTGTATTGTAGTTTAAGGGGGTTGTCGAGAGACATACATTTTATATGTGGGGGGGGGGAAAAAAGTGATAATCACATCCCTCCTGTTCTGACATCATCCGGTTCTCGCTCATCACTGCTTCTTCCTGTTTCCAAGATGAGCCATCTCAGGAGGATCTGTCTACTCTAACCGATTACTGACTGAGACTGGAGACTGCTGTGGCCAGCTTAGATGGCTTATCCCGGAAGCAGGAAGACTAGACTGGTTGACGCCAGAGAAGGGGTGGTGAGGGGATTGGAGGAGGTGAGTATGACTTATTGTTTAATTTTACACCAATCCAAGTAATATATGAAAAATTGCATGTCCTCATACAACCCCTATAAAGGACTGCATGATAATCTGTGGTTACTAACGTCTCTGTCACATATTTGTTTACTATAGAATAATCCCACAGCACTAATCTAAAGAATTTGGAAAATAAATAAAATCATAATATATCGTCTAAGCTCCATTTTGGTCTCACTTTATTGCTCAATGGTGTTGCTGCGTATACAGAAGGTAACCATAATGACATACAAAGAGATGCCTTGTGACATTATGTAATATAGATAAAACATAATTGAGTTCTGGCAATATACACTGGACCAATAGTGATTACTGGTAAAACTCATTTCTAATATAGGAAACGATTTCCTGGTTTTGTCTGAAGCCTTAAAATGTCCATGTCCTTAAGAAAAAAAAATGTCCATGTCATTAAGAAAAAATAAAATGTCCATGTCATTAAGAAAAAAGAAAATGACATGTCATTTTTGGAGGTCTCAGCACTGAGACCCAGACCGATCAAAAATATTGACCTGTCTTTGTGACGTGGGGGTTGATTATCTCTATAGAACCAGTCAAATAGTGTCAAAATGGAAGTCAGAAACAAGGCTTTTCATTAAGAAAATACAGCCTTCAGGCATAACACAAGATAAATCTTCAAACAGTGTAGAAAAGAAATAAGGATATCAGTTACTGGAAGTTGGTCTAAATGGGTTTGGCTTCATTTCTTAAATGCATACAACTAGGAACAAAGTCCTGTGCGGGAATAAGGAGTTGGACACCTAAGGTACCAGAAAGTATTGTTAGTGGCAACAAATAATTTAGCATCACAAGATGCTTCTTCCAACTGTGCACAGCCAGAAGAAGCATCTTGTGACAGGAAACAATTTGTTGCTGCTAACGGTACACCCCACAATTTCTGTCTGCATGGGACTTCCTCGCACAGCCTTAAGAAGCGCTTTGTTACGCAAAAAAAATCTACTACTGCTAGCGATACATCCCCGCAGCTCGGGTGTCAAGCTCCCTCTCCCCACATGGGACTTAAGTTCCAGTTATATGCTTTTGAAATGAAGCCAAACATTCTTTGAACCAACTTCAGGTGAGTGTTACCTTTATTCCTTTACTACACAATTTGTTTATTCAAGCATTATGAGACTACTGTCATAAAGGTTTAAGCACGTTGGATACATTTTTTCATGTTGCTTTTTGTGGCTTTTGAGTATCTGTCCTGTTGAGAGTAGTGTTAAAGGGGTACTCCCGTGGAAAACTTTTTATTTTTATTTTTTAAATCAACTGGTGCCAGAAAGTTAAACAGATTTGCAAATCACTTCTATTAAAAAATCTTAATCCTTCCAGTACTTTTTAGGGGCTGTATACTAAAGAGAAATCCAAAAAGAAATACATTTCCTGTGATGTCCGAACCACAGTGCTCTCTGCTGACCTCTGCTGTCCATTTTAGGAACTGTCCAGAGCAGCATATGTTTGCTATGGAGATTTTCTCCAGTTCCTAAAATGGATAGCAGAGGTCAGCAGAGAGCACTGTGGTCAGGACATCACAGGAAATGCATTTCTTTGTTGGATTTCTCTTTAGTATACAGCTCCTAAAAAGTACTGGAAGGATTAAGATTTTTTAATAGAAGTGATTTACAAATCTGTTTAACTTTCTGGCACCAGTTGATTTAAAAAAATAAAAATAATAAAAGTTTTCCACCGGAGTACCCCTTTAATTGCTCCTTAATCCATCTGACAAAATAGACATGCTTTTCGAGCACTAAGTATACAATACATTGTCCCTGTCTATACAATGATTTACTAACAGCCACCCAACACAGTGGCATCGAACATGTGTCACTTTTTAGTCACAATATTACATTTTTAGGCTGCAGCCTTCAGGAATAAAGCTCCCTATTAGAGGGTCAGGTTCCTCTAAGCTCACAGACTTACTCACACCTAGTCCTAAAGGGGTACTCTGCCCCTAAACATCTTATCCCCTGTCCAAAAAATAGGGGATAAGATATCTGGTTGCGGTCGCAAGTCTGTACCTCACACCGGCGCCCAGGGTTTATGGAGTGGGCTCCTGTGTATGGAGTGGGCATACTGATTTCAGTAGCCGGGGGCCACCGCTAATAGCACGGAATGCGCGGCTGGCTATTAACCCTTTAGATCACCGCTGTCAAAGTTGACAGCGGTGTCTAAAGGGATCTTTTACCATCCCTGGTGGTCTAGCGGGGTGTTTCCCCCTCCCCTTCAGAGCGATCGCGGGGGGCGATCCCCTGTGCAGGTAGCCAGAGTGCTTATCTCTTCATTCATGGCTGCCCCCATAGATCTGCATTTGATATGAATGCCCACACTGTTCAGGCATGCTGGTCATTGTAGTTCTGCAACATATGGCCTTTTAGATGTTGCCGAACTACAACACCCAGCATGTCTGAACAGTGTGGGCATGTTGGGAGTTGTAGTTTTGCAACATCTGGAGGTCCACAGTTTAGAGACCACTACACAGTGGTCTCCAAACTGTGGTCCTCCAGCTGCTGCATAAGTACAACTCCCAACATGCCCTTTGGCTGTCAATGCATGCTGGGAGGTATAGTTTTGCAACAGCTGGAGGCACACTGGTGCGAAAAAGCGGAGTTAGGCTGGGTTCACACTACGTTTTCTCCCATACGGGAGCGCATACGGCAGGGGGGAGCTAAAACCTCGCGCTCCCGTATGCCTTCGTATGCGCTCCCGTATGTCATTCATTTCAATGAGCCGGCCGGAGTGAAACGTTCGGTCCGGTCGGCTCATTTTTGCGCCGTATGCGCTTTTACAACCGGTACCTCAAACCGTGGTTGACCACAGTTTTAGGTCCGGTTGTAAAAGCGCATACGGCGCAAAAAAAAAAATGAGCCGACCGAACGTTTCACTCCGGCCGGCTCATTGAAATGAATGACATACGGGAGCGCATACGAAGACATACGGGAGCGCGAGGTTTTAGCTCCCCCCTGCCGTATGCGCTCCCGTATGGGAGAAAACGTAGTGTGAACCCAGCCTTAGTCTGTTACCTAACTTAGTGTTTACCAACCGGTGTTCCTTACAGCTGTTACATATCTCTAACTCCCAGCATGCACGGTCTGTGAGTGCATGCTGGGAGTTCTAGTTTTGCAACAGCTGGAGGTTTGCAGTAGTTGGGGGCTACAGCAGCATGTTAGTGAAAAAAAATAAGTATGTAATAAGGGGTGCAGTGAGCATTGCATGCGTGAAAAAGAAAAAGAAAATTTTTCATTTACAAAGCCATCTGTTCCAAAGATCTTTCAAACGCCATTGAGGTGTAAATGCTCAATGCACCCCTTATTACATTCCGTGAGGGGTGAAGTTTGCAAAATGGGGTCACGTGTGTGTTTTGGGGGGGTTCACTGTTCTGGTAGCACAGGGGCTTTGTAAACGCATATGGCCCCCGACTTCCATTCCAGCCAAATTCTCTCTCCAAAAGCCCAGTGGCACTCCGAGCCCTGTAGTGCGCCCTCAGAGCACTTTACATCCACACATGAGGTATTTCCATACTCAGAAGAAATGGGGTTACAAATTTTTGGGGGCTTTTTCTCCTATTACCCCTTTGGTAATATCAGCATTTTTGTGAAAAAAACTTAAATTTTTCATTTTTATGTCAACTTTAGTGGAAATTCATCAAACACCTGTGGGGTGTTAAGACTCCATGTACCCCTTGTTATGTTCCTTGAGGGGTGTAGTTTCCTCAATAGTGTGCCATGTGTTTTTTTTTTTTTTTTTTTTTTTTGCTTTTCAGGCACCAAGGGAGCTTCCTAAATGTGCCATGCCCCCAAAAACCATTTCAGCTAAATTCACTCTCCTTTGTGAAAAATTGGAAAATTGCTGCTAAACTTTGAAGCCCTCTGATGTTTTCCAAATGTAAAAACCTGTCAACTTTATGATGCAAAGATAAAGTAGACATACTGTATATGGGAATCAATATATCATTTATTTGGGATGTCAATTTCCCTTACAAGCAGAGAGCTTCAAAGTTAGAAAAATGCTAAATTTTCTAATTTGTCATGAATTTTGGAATTTTTCACCAATAAATGATGCAAGTATCAATGGAAATGTAACACTAACATAAAGTAGAATATGTCATGAAAAAAATAATCAAATTCATAAGTAAAAGCATCCCAGAGTTATTAACCCCTTAACGACCAAGGACGTATATTTACGTCCTTGGCCGGCACCCGCGATATAACGCGGGGTCGTGGGGCCACGTGGTGCTAATAGCGCGCGGCAGTGATCGCGGTGCCGCGCGCTATCAACCCTTTAGACGCGGCGTTCTAAGTTGAACGCCGCATCTAAAACTAAAGTAAAAGCTTTCCGGCTGCTCAGTGGGGGTGATCGGACCACCGCAGTGAAAATGCGGTGTCCCGATCAGCTAGGACACGAGCGGAGGTCCTCTTACCTTCCTCCGGCGTGTCCGTTTGGCGATTGATTGCTCCAAGCCTGAGATGCAGGCTTGAGCAATCGACCGCCGATAACACTGATCAATGCAAAACTATGGCTTTGCAGTGATCAGTGTATAAGATCAGTGTGTGCAGTGTTATAGCCCCCTATGGGAGCTATAAAGTTAATAAATGTGATTTAACCCTTTCCCTAATAAAAGTCCAAATCACCCCCCTTTTCCCATTAAAAAAAATGTAAATAAAAATAAATATAAACATATGTGGTATCCACGCCTGCGTAAATGTCGGAACTATAAAAATATATAATTGATTAAACTGCACGGTCAATGGCGTACGCACAAAAAAATTCCGAAGTCCAAAATAACATATTTTTGGTCACCTTTTATATCATGAAAAAATGAATAAAAAGCGATCAAAAAGTCCGATCAATACAAAAATGATACCGCTAAAAATTTCAGATCACGGTGCAAAAAATGAGCCCTTATACCGCCCCATGCACAGTAAAATAAAAAAGTTATAGGGGTCAGAAGATGACAATTTTAAACATATACATTTTCCTGCATGTAGTTTTGATTTTTTCCAGAAGTACGACAAAATCAAACCTATATAAGTAGGGTATCATTTTAATTGTATGGACCTACAGAATAAAGATAAGGTGTCATTTTTACAAACAAATGTACTACGTAGAAACGGAAGCCCCCAAAAGTAAAAAAATTCAGTTTTTTCTTCAATTTCATCACACAAAGATTTTTTTTCTCCATTTCGCCGTAGATTTTTGGGTACAATGATTGATGTCACTGCAAAGTAGAATTGGTGGCGCAAAATATAAGGCATCATATGGGTTTTTAGGTGCAAAATTTAAAGGGTTATGATTTTTAAAAGGTGAGGAGGAAAAAACGAAAGTGCAAAAACGGAAAAATCTGTGGGTTAATGCTTAAAATGACAAAATGAACTTGGTCCTTAAGGGGTTAAACAGCCCTGTATATGGTAAAATAAAGTTATAGGGGTCAGAGGAGGAAAATTTTAAACATTCTTTTTTTTGTCAATATTTGAAAAGTGTATAAAGATAGGTATCATTTTAGTAGTAAAATGCACTGCGTAAAAACAAAAACCCCAAAAGTTGTAAAATTGCAATTTTTGTATCATTTTCCCACCATTGCTGTAAATTTTATGGTAAAATAAAAGGTGTCATTGCAGAGTACTATTGGTTGTGCAAAAAATAAGCCTTCAAATGGGTCTGTCCATGGAAAATAAGAGAGTTATGGCTCTTAGAAGGCGAGGAGTAAAAAAAACAAAAACAAATTTTCTGTGTCCTCAAGGCCAAAATCGGAAATTCAAGTAAAGATTAATAAGAGAACAATTTCGCCTAGAATAAAGGCTCTGTCCACATATGTATTGTTAAATTTTTGACCACTAGGGGGTTAAAGGGGTACTCCACTGCCACAGAGTCTGAAACATTTCGTTCCGAATGCTGGGTACGGGCTGCGGGGGTCGTGACGTCACACCACGCCCCCTCAATGCAAGTCTATGGGAGGGGGCGTGGTGAACGTCACGCCCCCTCCCATAGACTTGCATTGAGGGGGTGTGATGTCATGAGGGGCGTAGCCTTGACGTCACGACCCCCGCACCCAGCATTCTGAATTAAACGTTTTGGACGCTGGGGCAGTGGAGTACCCCTTTAAGCACTCCCGTCAGCTGCTAGTTCGCATGTAGTGTGCAAGCTAAAATATGAGAAAAATATACAAGGCACACTTTCAATGGGCTGAATGTCGCAGTGTATAATCTCTTCAGAATATATTGTATCCATGAATTGCTTACATGACTGGTCTAGACAAATCTTAAAGGGGTATACCAGGAAAAAAAACTTTTTTATTTTTTATTTTTTTTTAGATATCAACTGGCTCCAGAAAGTTAAACAGATTTGTAAATTATTTCTATTAAAAAATCTTAATCCTTCCAATAATTATCAGCTGCTGAAATTGAGTTGTTCCTTTCTGTCTGGCAACAGTGCTCTCTGCTGACATCTCTGCTTGTTTTGGGAACTGCACAAAGTAGAAGTGGTTTGTTATGGGGATTTGCTTCTACTCTGGGCAGTTCCCGAGACAGGTGTCATCAGAGAGCACTTAGACAGAAAAGAACAACTCAACTTCAGCAGCTCATAAGTACTGAAAGGATTAAGATTTTTTTAATAGTAGTAATTTACAAATCTGTTTAACTTTCTGAAGCCAGTTAATATATCAAAAACAGTTTTTTCCTGGAATACCCCTTTAACTCTAGGAGCCTGTTATAATGCAATCTGCAGACACAACCTGATTCTCCATATTTCTTACTGTACATACGTTCCCCACCAAAGCTTCAATCAAATCCAAAAGGTATCAGGAAAACCATTGTACGTCTCCACTCTGTGCTTGACCTGTTCTGCCTATTGGCAAATTAAGCAGACATCCAGGATGTGTAGACCTTGTCTTATATTTCACAGCAGTGTACTCCCTTCCCCTTGTTTGCAGTAGAAGTAGCAGCAGCAGCATAGTCTTTAGCCCTTTAAGGACCAAGGATGTACCGGTACGTCCTTGGTCCTGCTCCCGTGATATAACGTGGGGTTACACTGTAACCCCGCATCATATCACGGCGGGCCCGGCGTCATAGTGACGCCGGGACCCGCCGCTAATAGCGCGCCGCGCCGCTATTAACCCTTTAGCCACGCGCTCACAGCTGAGTCACACGGCTAAAAGTGAAAGTAAAAACTGCCAGTTAGCTCAGTGGGCTGTTCGGGATAGCCGCTGCGAAATCGCGGCATCCCGAACAGCTTGCATGACAGCCGGAGGGTCCCTACCTGCCTCCTCGCTTTCCGATCGCCGAATGACTGCTCAGTGCCTGAGATCCAGGCATGAGCAGTCATGCGGCAGAATCATCGATCACTGGTTTCCTATGAGAAACCATTGATCAATGTGAAAGATCAGTGTGTGCAGTGTTATAGGTCCCTATGGGAGCTATAACACTGCAAAAAAAAGTGAATAAAGATCATTTAACCCCTTCCCTATTAAAAGTTTGAATCACCCCCCTTTTCCCATAAACAAAAAACAGTGTAAATAAAAATAAACATATATGGTATCACCGCGTGCGGAAATGTCCGAATTATAAAAATATATTGTTAATTAAACCGCTCGGTCAATGGCGTACGCGCAAAAAAATTCCAAAGTCCAAAATAGCGCAATAAGTCCTATCAATGCAAAAATGGTACCGTTAAAAACTTCAGATCACGGCGCAAAAAATGAGCCCTCATACCGCCCCATACACGGAAAATAAAAAAGTTATAGGCGTCAGAAGATGACAATTTTAAACGTATACATTTTCCTGCATGTAGTTATGATTTTTTCCAGAAGTACGACAAAATCAAACCTATATAAGTAGGGTATCATTTTAATCGTATGGACCTACAGAATAAAGATAAGGTGTCATTTTTACCGAAAAATGTACTACGTAGATACGGAAGCCCCCAAAATTTAAATTTTTTTCAATTTTGTCGCACAATGATTTTTTCCCCGTTTCACCGTAGATTTTTGGGCAAAATGACTGACATCATTACAAAGTAGAATTGGTGGCGCAAAAAATAAGCAATCCTATGGATTTTTAGGTGCAAAATTGAAAGAGCTATGATTTTTGAAAGGCAAGGAGCAAAAAACAAAAATGGAAAAAACCCCGGTCCTTAAGGGGTTAATCGGTGGTAGTAGCAGGGCCCTCCCTTGGTTTATTAGAGAGAGCAGCAGAATCCACTCTTTCTCCTCTACAGTAGTGGTAGCTTGTGTACACACATTCCTCCCCCACCTTGCGTCCTCTACTGGCCAGAAGCTATATGCAGTAGCCTTTTCTAAGCTGACATATGGCGCTCCCTATTCTATGTTATGTAGCATTAGCATTAGCCATTTACAGCCTCCAGCTTCATGCATTCCGCAGTAAATGGAGGCACCCCGCTGTGGAATGCTTGCGTTCAGTGCGGAGAGGAAAACCAGGTTATGAAGGTTGATTTTCTTTTCCTTTTTTACTTCCATTTTTAAGTTGTCATAGCAGCATTTATCCTTCTCTGGGGAATTGGTATGATTTAGGAAGTTACTTGTCCCTTGCTGTGTCACGGTCACAAATAAATGTGCATGATCCAAAAAGCACTAAAGTTCATTGGTTCTGGTATTGACTGTTCCAGAACAAAGTTAAATTATTTAAGAAGAGTAGGCTCGGACTCGCTGTCCCTCTGTCACTGCAGTGTTTGTTTTTCATAACTTAGCTATTATGAAAATGTTGAGACATTGACCTCTGGAACATGGCAGTCAGCCAGGAGAGGCGTTCTGCTCGCTTTGTAAACGTACATACAAATATATTTAGTCTAGTGAAAGGAAGTGGGTTTTTCTTATTTTGAATCGCTTCCAGCCCTGCAACCTACATTATGAAGTTACTGTAGTTAATAAGAACTATTGTACATTTAATGTTAACAGGTTGTGGTGGGAAATGACACAGCAGTAATGACCATGGTCATCCACAGCACAGCAGCCAGTCACTAGTAAGTGCCAAGTGACCGATGGAAATTGTCCCACCCTAGCGATTGCTGCGATTGGTCAGTCAATGCTGCATCTACGTAGGAAAAAAATACTGTATAATTTGTCTTAAAGCGGCAGTTAAACTGGAACCCGGTCCCAGTTATGGTATTAAAGGGGTATTCTGGCCAAATACATCTTATCCCCTATCCAAAGGATAGGGGATAAGATGTCTGATCACGGGGGGCCCATCACTGGGACCCCACGCGCTCTCCATGCAGCACCCATATTCTATGACTGGAGACATGACGTCACCCCATGCCCCCTCGTGACCTCATGCCATTCATGTGTATGGGAGGGGGCGTTATGGCCGTCATGCCCCCTCCCATAGACATGAATGGAGGGGGCATGACGTGATGTCACGTCTCCAGTCCCGGAAACAAAGAGGTTTCCAAGACTTGAGACACAGCCCCGCATAGAATGTGGGTGCTGCATGGAGATCACCGGGGCGTCCCAGCGACGGGCCCCCAACGATCAGACATCTTATCCCCTATCTTTTGGATAGGATATAAGATGCATTTGGCTGGAATATCCCTTTAAAACAGTTGTCCTTGGTGGAAGAAACAATACATTACACCTGATCACTACTATGCTGTTGCTGCCAGTAACCTGATCAGAATCATTCAGCTGATTTGATGGTTTAGAGATTCGCAATACTCAAACCATTTATAAGCACCATTTGCAACAACCCTCACTATGCAGGAAAAGCCCCCTGAGGTAACGGATTGTGTGCATAATTGTTAATACTGCATTAACCCTACACTTGTTAAAGCAATTCATATACACACTCGCAAGAATAAATATATGTGGCCTGCAGAGTGTATTCTGCCAAGGAGATATTCCCCTTTTTTGCATTCTAAATGGAGTTCGTAAATGAGGATGTTACATCTTTCCTTCTGTCATCCTGCAGCTGCCAGCAAAAGGCACCTAAGAACTGTCAATTCCGAAGGCCCCGAGTCTTCAGACCCCCATGTGGCTAATACAATGTGAAGTCCAGTACATCCTCCAGATCCTTGATTTCTCTGAGAACTCAAGGATACAGTTTAACGTGACAGGGCTCCGCCATCTGGACTTTAAGATGTTTTACACTACTTCTGAGGGGAGGGGAAACACTGGGAATTAGACAAAGCCTTTTTTATTTATTTTTTTAATGCAAGGATATTCCTTTTTTAAGTTATTTTACCTACCCAGAAAACCTTTGACAGATTTCTTAAATGCCATTTTACTCATCTGAAATGGTACCAAAAAAATTTATAAAATAAAAGTTCACTTAAATAAGTTGCTGCTAAACTTATGTTTTCTTTAAAAAGTTAAATAAAAGGACATGTATAAAATGATGCCAACACAAGGTAGACAAATGGTGAATGAGACTTTGTAACATATTTGTGTGCTATGACTATCTGCCTGTCAAATTTTTTAATTTAAAGTTTTTCACGTTTGTTTCTATATTTGTTTGCTTTATAAACACAAACCATATTGGCCAAAGCTAAATTACACAATCTTAGATAAATAAAAGCGTTCCAAAACGTATTAACACATAGTGATGCCTGTCAGCTTTGCAAAAAGGGCCTGCATCAAAAATAGGCTGCTATAGTAGATCACATACAGTCTCTTATTTAGTGGATATTATATGACTTGTTGTGTAAACTGCCGGTATGATCCTGACATTGAGTACTGTGAAATGCCATATACACACACTAAAGTAGGACATGCACTTTCAGTAACTGCTTGGTCGGCCAACAGTTATCTCTTCCATCCTCCCTATACACGGGAATGTTTTGCATGGCCAAAAATACATGTGTTCTCTATAGAAAAGGTAGGGGTAAGCTGCAGTCAGACAGCTCTGGTGGCAGCTTCTCTTAGAACAATAGAGTTGGCAGTAACAATTCAACATGCCCCACTCTTCTCTTCAATCACATCATCTGTCGAGAGAGTTAAAGGGGTTATCCAGGGAAAAACTTTATATATATATATATATATATATATATATATATATATATATATATATGTATGTATATCAACTGGCTCCAGAAAGTTAAACAGATTTGTAAATTACTTCTATTAAAAAAATCTTAATCCTTCCAGTACTTATGAGCTGCTGAAGTTGAGTTGTTCGTTTCTGTCTAAGTGCTCTCTGATGACACGTGTCTCGGGAACTGTCCAAAGTAGAAGCAAATCCCCATAGCAAACCTCTTCTACTCTGTGCAGTTCCCGAGACAAGCAGAGATGTCCACAGAGAGCACTGTTGCCAGACAGAAAAGAACAACTCAACTTCAGCAGCTGATAATTAATGGAAGAATTAAGATTTTTTAATAGAAGACATTTACAAATCTGTTTAACTTTCTGGAGCCAGTTGATATATAAAAAAAAGTTGTTGTTTTTTTTCCTGGAATACCCCTTTAAGATGCAGCCTTACACTATAGACAGTCGGCAGACTTCAACTCAAAGTGTATGGGGGCTTCAGGACCTATGCTACAAACTGTTACAGTTAAATGCTGCACTTTGCAGCAGTAAAATTATGGCCAATTAATAAGAGGATAAGTCATTAAAACTAAAGCAATGAACATTTAGAATGAAAATAAATTAATAATAATCCATGTGAGCACGCACAACATCTGGTCACTGACATATTAACTTACATGGCCATTAAGTGCTGCTTACTATGTTCCAAACCATAACTATGTTACAAAAACAGGCAACCATACATACACCAAACATCCACAGCCCATAACTAGCACAGCCTGCTATGAAATGAAAGACCTTGGGTTCCAAGGCACATTGCACGTTTGACCTCATTGCATCTACATTGATTCTTATATTTTATAATTCATAAAGAAAAAGGCGTCAAACAGGACATAATTGACACAATTGGATTCATGTTTACTACTATATATGTATTCTTTTAAATTATTTTAAATGTCTTGTCATTTTTCATGTTAATAAAGTATACTTTGTGTCAATTATGTCCTGTTTGACGCCTTTTTCTTTATGAATTATTCTATGTCTTGTGGCGTAGGACCTACTGTGTGGGAATTTTTTTCCTTGGGTTTCTTATATTTTAGTAACATGGATGGTTTTTGTGCGAAAGCCACAACTTTTCCCATTTTAAGTGCAAATATCATGGCACCAAATTCAACAATATCCACATTCCATCCATGTAAATTTGGATTCTGCATCCATGCTCACATACGACAGAAAACATGTGCCCAGATTTGTGCTGGAAATGTGCTGCTTATTAGGATTGGCCCCATTTAATGACAATGTGGATAATCCTTATGCAGATCTGTGCCACCACAAAAAGATAAATGCCCAGAAAAACACATTAGATTTGAAAACGATATGTGAACATACCCTTACTTATATGGTACTGTCAGTGGTGAATTACCTGTACTATGGGCCCCAAACTGTTAACAAAACTTGCCCTCCTCCTATTTTACACACACACACACACACACACACACCTATATTTAAAATTCATTGGGAGGAGTATGCCAAAGATTTTCTGCAGCAGGCTTCCATGCAGTGTGTAACAGTGCCAGCAAAGTGAACTACTATATTCCTCCATGTAAGGGCCTATTCACACTGCAGAATATCTGCCTAGAGAAATTCTAGGCAGACATTCGGAACATGGCAGGGGCTAACTGAATCAGTCGTCAGTAGGACCACTCAGACATGTGCCGCCTCCATTGACAGCAAGGCTTGGCAGAGCGGATTCTGCTGAAAGAATGATCATTTTCATTCTTTCTGCTAAGCTTGGAATTAGAATTTCTGCTGCGTAAAAGCAGTTTCCGAGCAGAATTTTTTAAACTGGATTCCACTTGGAAATTCTGCTGTTTGAAGGAGTCCTAATAGTCATACAGTTACCAAATACCATTATACAAAGAACACATATTACCCCATACATTTTCCCATTATACTGTTACTGACCAAATCCTGTATACCGAGACCAACACAATATAAAGGCCAAATAATAATGCCACATTTTACCACCACATATTGGCTACATATTATCACCATACTAAACTAAACCCATTATACCAACATCAATATATTTACTATAAAAGTGACAAATAATATGGCTACCACTGCCTAATGACTGGATAATACAGCCACTGTTATTGAATACAAAACGTTATACACAGGTCAACATTACTCCCATACAGTGGTTATATTAAATAACATCTAATGACTCACAGGTGACATCTTCTCTGATCGAAAGTTTCCTCTTTCCTCATCTTTTCTGGTCAACCCATATCATCATGATTACTTCTTCCGGTCATGACTGAATGTTTCAGACAGATCTAAGGCTTTCCACTTTTACAGCTCCCCCTCCTCATCTGTATACAAATTCCCCATTCATAGTGTCCCAAACAGAAATAATGCCTCCTTTTGTGACCCATACACTATAAGTGCCCTCACAGTAGTTACCCCTCCAATAGTGCCCCCATACAGTAGTTACCCCTCCAATAGTGCCCCCATACAGTAGTTACCCCAATAGTGCCACCATACAGTAGTTACCACTTAATAGTACCCTACAAAAGTTACCACCAAAACAGCCCTCATTCAGCAGTTATCCCCTACGCAGTAGTTATTCCAAAAGCTGCCAATACATACTGTAGAAATTAGCTCCCAATAGTGCTCTAGACACTAGTTACCCCCAAAGCTGCCAACACATAGTAGTTACTTCACAATAGTACCCCTAGATATAATTTTGCCTCCAATAGGGCCTATACACAATAGCTGGCCCGCCACCAGTACCTCCACAATGTAGCTGGCCCTCCAATAGTGCCACCACACAGTAGTTAGCCCCAATGGTGCCTTAAACAGTAATTGGTCCTCCAGTAATACTTCACACAGTAGTAAACCCCCCCAATAGTGCCCCCACAAAGTATTTAGACCCCACTAGTGCCCCCACACAGTAGTTTGCCCCTCAAACATGCCCCCACAGCGTAGATAGCCCCTTAGCACCAATTGAATTAAAAGAAAAAAATGTACATATCCTGGTTCCCTTGCTGTGGCTCCTTTTGCTGTTGTTCATGCCTAATGCAAGAAGACACAACATACTTGTCTCCTACTGTTCCCTTTTAAAATTGCAGGCCTAAGGTGCCTGCAGCCTAGAAGAGAGAGTGAGGAGTGGGGAGTCACCAGACAGAGGTGCTTGCTTGGAAATATGGAAAAGGAGCTATGGAATATGGGCAGTTTGGAAAGGCTCCTGGGGTATTATAATAATTCAGTTCCCAAGATCTGACTGGTTTTCTTTGTAGTCTCATACACGGACATGACTAATTATCTATAGATTCAGACTAATTATCTATTGTTAAGTGTGTTAGAGCTCTATCACATATGGCTTTAATTGATTTAAAATGCTTGAAAAAAAACATATTGGTGGCAATTATTATTATTTTTTGTAGCATTTTAAGAGAAATAGAAAATATGTAACCTTGAACATGCTGCCACTTACCCCCCCCCCCCCCCCCAAAAGACAAAACAACAAGCGTTTGCGAACAACAAGCGTTCTGCAAATTTTTTTTTTGCCCTTTTACGTCAGTCGGTAGGAAAATACGCAACAAAATATGGCACGTGTGACCCTACCCTTAAAGTTACCATTTCCAGCTTTCAACACTAACAACCGCAGCATTAGAGCACTAAATGGCCCAGATTTATCAATTTGCCTGAAACCAAGATTGTCTGGTTTTGACTATAACAACCAATCACAGCTCAGTTTTCATTTTACCAGTGCTCATTAAGATATGAAAGCTGAGCTTTGATTGGTTGTTATGGGCAAAACCAAACAGTTACCATGGCGTCCCATATATTAAAACTGCTGTGAAGAGAAAACATGACTTTATCTAAATGTTATAACTTCTTCTTTTAGACTGTAACATTGGAGTTGTAAAGCTTTTCATGTTATAAATATATATATATATATGGTGATAACATTGTCTCTTCTGAATTGCAGGTTTCCATCGGCCATTTCTACTCCACTGACAAAATTATCATCGAGTCTCCAGGAAACCAGTAAAATCACCTATTGGATGACTGAAGCATTGGTCCTCTTCTTTAATGCTCTTGCTCTTCTGGAATGATACACAGATTAGTTTGCTTGAATTCCTTTTTAATTCTTCTATTAACTTTGTAGCTGGTATATTTTTTGTATTTATTTAAAGGTGCAGGGTTTCAGCTGGACAGTAAATTGGACACATGTTAATGCTTTAAATCACTAAATCATCAGTATACAATCAGAACCATCTTTCATACTGTAACTAATAGCCATAAATGACCAATGCCAAAGTTACTACTAGTCTTTTCTAATTAAAACTGTTTATTTTACATTTACTGTATAATTGAACAAATGGACTATAGCTCTGTGTGAATATTTGTCTCTTTCTAAAATGAAAATAAAGTAACAATTATCAGACATTTTGTTGAAGCATGTGGCTGACCACTTTCCTGTTTATGACAATCTGAAAAGGTTACTTGCCAACAGTTGTTGATAGCACCAGGTCTCACTTCTGAGACGAGTTTCAGTCATAATTTATTAGCCAGGTAAGGGTGGGTTCACACTACGTTTTCTCCCATACGGGAGCGCATACGGCAGGGGGGAGCTAAAACCTCGCGCTCCCGTATGCCTTCGTATGCGCTCCCGTATGTCATTCATTTCAATGAGCCGGCCGGAGTGAAACGTTCGGTCCGGTCGGCTCATTTTTGCGCCGTATGCGCTTTTACAACCGGACCTAAAACTGTGGTCAACCACGGTTTTAGGTCCGGTTGTAAAAGCGCATACGGCGCAAAAATGAGCCGACCGGACCGAACGTTTCACTCCGGCCGGCTCATTGAAATGAATGACATACGGGAGCGCATACGAAGGCATACAGGAGCGCGAGGTTTTAGCTCTCCCCTGCCGTATGCGCTCCCGTATGGGAGAAAACGTAGTGTGAACCCAGCCTAAGCCGGGTTAAAAAATCTATGCAGAGAAATGTACGGATCTCTCAGTTGGCCGGAGAGCGAAGCGCACTACTTATCCAGCTAATAACTCCCGATCACTGCGTGTTTCAGAAGTGAGACTCAATGCAATCAACATGTTTGATGTCAAAAGTTATATTTAATGACCGTAAAACTTTAATGCAAGTATAATGGATGCAGTTTTTCAGAGTATAGTGAGTAGTACAGCTTAAAAGGGCACTGTCAGATTCAAAAACCTTTTATATGTTGTACATCTTGGCAAAAAAATGTATTTCCTTTTTATAGAAATCATGGGTTTGTCCAAGCTGAAGCACAGGCATGGACAAAGTCCAGTAAGTGAGGGTGGGCTAGCACTCCTCTGTGCTCTCTCCTGTCTGATAGCATTCCTCTGTGTTCTCTCCTGTCCGATAGGACTCCTCTGTGCTCTCTCCTGTCTGATAGCACTCGTCTGTGCTCTCTCCTGTCTGATATTACTTCTCTGCTTTCTCCTGTCTGATAGAACTCCTCTGTGCTCTCTCCTGTCTGATAGTACTCCTCTGTGCTTTCTCCTGTCTGATAGCACTCCTCTGTGCTCTCTCCTGTCTGATAGGACTCCTCCGTGCTCTCTCCTGTCTGATAGCACTCCTCTGTGCTCTCTTCTGTCTGATAGCACTCCTCTGTGCTCTCTCCTGTCTGAAAGCACTCCTCTGTGCTCTCTCCTGTCTGATAGCACTCCTCTGTGCTCTCTCCTGTCTGATAGCACTCCTCTGTGCTCTCTCCTGTCTGATAGCACTCCTCTGTGCTCTCTCCTGTCTGATAGCACTCCTCTGTGCTCTCTCCTGTCTGATAGCACTCCTCTGTGCTCTCTCCTGTCTGATAGCACTCCTCTGTGCTCTCTCCTGTCTGATAGCACTCCTCTGTGCTCTCTCCTGTCTCATAGTACTTCTTTGTGCTCTCTCCTGTCTGATAGGACTCCTCTGTTCCTCTGTGCTCTCTCCTGTATGATAGCACTCCTCTGTGCTCTCTCCTGTCTGATAGGACTCCTCTGTTCCTCTGTGCTCTCCTGTATGATAGTACTCCTCTGTGCTCTCTCCTGTATGATAGGACTCCTCTGTGCTCTCTCCTGTATGATAGGACTCCTTTGAGCACAGAGAAGTGCTAGCCCACCCTCACTTACTGGACTTTGTCTATGCCTGTGCTTCAGCTTGAACAAAGCCATCATTTTATAAGACATGATTTCTAAAAAAAAAAAAAAAAAAAGGAAATATAATTTTCTAATGAAGTGTATTAGAAAATGTTATGCTTTGGCAAGATGTAAAACGTATAAAGAGTTTTTGTATCTGACTGTGCCCATTTAAGCCAAGAGGTTTCTGTTCAGCCTACGTTTTTTCAGTCAATATTTCACACCTACATATAAAGTTACAATGTTGGAATTGCATGTTATTACTTTATAGTTTAGAAAATTCTATAGTATTGTTGTCATCAAATGTCAGATATCAGATGTTCATTGGAGTATCAGAAATCCTGATGGAAAAATCTGGAATTGGGTCCTCCCAAGTTTTCATGTAGTTTATACTATTTGTATTATTTTATATTGTAAAGGAAATAATGTGGTGAGGTGTGAAACATTTGCATATATTTCTGCTCCTAAGGATGCACACAGCAATGTTAGTGCATGTTACAATATTGTCAGAGAACACTGATAGAAATTATGCTCATGGTCACTATTAATGGAGGAGCTTTATAATGTTACCGGTTATATATAGTAAATACAGTAATGACCAAAGTGAAGTTACAACCAGGGCTGTGGAGTCGGACGAAATTTTGGGTACCTGGAGTCGGAGTCGGCAAACAATACTCCGACTCTGACTCCTACTAAATTTAGATTGGAATAAAAAAAAAGCAAGTTTAAATGTCCCAATTCTCAAAAAGTTATAATTTATGACTTCTCTACTGTAAGAATAAAGACCAATGCATGCAGTGCCTCACGTAACTGCAAAACGAACACGTTAAGTGACCGTGAAGAAGCATGCTTTTCATGTGCTTCACTATATGGCACGCAACGCACAATTAGGAGCGGCAATACTTATACTTTCCATAGTGTTGTGTTCTGCTGTTACAGGGAACCCATGGGTAGGGTAACCTAGCCTCTCTCTGATCAGGGATTAAGTAAATATGTTTTTTGCAGGATTAGAGACACTTGTAGAAGTGAAGGGAATGGAGGGTCAATAGTTCAAGACTGAAGCTGTAAACCATTGGAAAAACTGCTGCCATTCAGCTAAGGCTATAAAAACTTGTAAACTCCGATTGTTAGCTTAAACTTTAAACAGGACTATGGGATTCTACTAGGGAAATCATGTTTTATAATAAATGCCCCTTCCTGGATCCTCTCACTGCGTTATCTTCAGCAGCAGATCAGCACACAAAAAGAAGGTAGCAGCTTCTGCCCAACTACCTCTCTCTGCTAGAAGAGCTCAGAAGAACTTGGTGGAACAGCTTCTTGGATTCAACTGTAAGTGTTTATAAATACATTTGCATATTAATATAGAGGAGTCGGAGTCGGGGAATCGGAAGTACAAAATACTGTGGAGTCGGAGTCAGAACATTTATCTACCGACTCCACAGCCCTGGTTACAACCCAGGAATAATTTTCACAGTGTAGCAATTACCCGTACAGATATGTTACTGCATGAATACTAAACGATGTGAAGTAAAAAAAAAAAAAAAAAGTTGTTTTAAACTCTGATATGGAATATTATGCATAGTGATGTAATACAACAAACATAATGTCACAGCACAGGGATTATAAACCATGTCACTGTTAATGAATAGAGGACCAAATGGTGTCACAATACAGAAATAATAAACATAGTGTCACAGCTAAAGGTAAGGACTGCCTTGGTGTCATAGTACCTATGATAAACGCTGGTAAATGTTTTAATGGCAGAGTAGTTCCGTCCCTACAGACAGTAGGACTCACAATCAACCCCTGTCTGTGTCCCATTTTGAAAACTGATCATAAAGGTTCTTGTAACCCCTTTAATATCTGACCTCTGCATTCAACCCAACTCCAACCCTTCTCTCCCTCCCTTAGTTGTCGATTAATCGATTAGTAGTTTCAGCCCTACATACCTGTCTCCGAGCCGTGATCCGGTTCACCTGTTATCTTCCTCCTTTCCTGCGCCGAGCAGACCTTCATGACGTCACCGCTGCTGTTTCTACAAACCTGCTGGCAGTGAGGCCCAGCAGAGAACAGTGACATCATGAAGCTCTGCCCAGCGCTTGAACGGAGGAAGATAACAGGTGAACCGGACCACGGTATGTAGGGCTGGTACTACTAATCGATTCATCGACAACTAATCGATAAAAATAATTCTAGCTCTAGTATGTATTTTACTCCTTTAGCTTCAGATGCAGCTTCTGTTAATGGGTGATAGGTATCCAGTTACTACAGTTTTTTTTTATTTTTATGCAACAGTTGAGTGCCAATGTTGGTGACAGGGGGACAATATTTTGGAGGAAAAGGGGGTACGTTTAAGGGGGAGGGAAGACCTTTCTTCCCTCCTAGCAAGTTTCCTGCTGCGAGTTATAGCACGACAGATTTTCTGCAGAGGAATTCCCGTAGCAGATTACGCTGATCTTTGTAGTGCGCATGTAAAAATGTTTTTTGAAAACACGCATGTTCAAAAAAAAGAAGACACACATACTGCAGTTTTCCAAACGTTTGGATTATAAGTCAACTACAAAACACTAAGGAAGGAATTCATTATTTGCTTTGTCAGTGTAGAGTAACAAAATTGTGCAATATTTTTGTGCAAGCTCCGTTTTTGCAAAAATTGCTAAATTGTTGGCCAGGCTGTAAAAGATAGAGGAAATTAACTGATGGTCTGATACCTAGCAACAGCCTTTTCTGTAACCTTCCCTATGGTAAGTCAGAGACAGGCCCTTTGCTACTTTGGAATATTTTTTTATTTTAATTTCTTGTTGTTTTTTTCTCATTGTGTAGTATTTAGTAATTTTATTTATTTACATTCAGGACAGGGAAGAAAGGGGCACATCTTGTGTGATAAACAGTAATGTTAACTCCTAGATTGCTGCTATCAGAATGCAGCATAGACAAATTTGTCACAGTTCAGGGTTGGGCTGTGACAGCCCGATGTAGATGATATGACACATAAGTAAAACAGGTGTGTGTAAGCACTTTTTACACCTACCTTAATGTAAGGTGAGTCAAATTTATTAAAGGGGTACTCCGGTCCTGAGACATCTTATCCCCTATCCAAAGGATAGGGGATAAGATATCTCACCGCGGGGGGCTCGCCGCTGGGGACCCCGCAATCTTGTATTCGTCACCCACCTGTTTGAGCTGCAGGCCGCGGTGCCAACTCACAAACAACCAGGTGACGACCACGGGGGCAGAGTATCGTGACGTCATGACGACGCCCATGTGTGACATCACCCTCCGCCCCCGCTATGCAAGTCTATGGAAGGGGGCGTGACAGCCGCCCCCGCTATGCAAGTCTATGGGAGGGGGCGTGACGGACGTCACGCCCCCTCCTATAGACTTGCATAGCAGGGGCGGGGGGTGATGTCACACATTGGCGGAATCGTGATGTCACGATACTCTGGGCCTGTGGTCGCCACCCGGTTTAAAGATGTTTGCACAATAAATGAATGCTAATGATGAGGAGTTTCAAGAAAGTTAAATGTGTGTAACATGCCTAGTAAGCTTTGCCATATAAAAATGCAATATCAACACAAATTGAACTCAGTCCAAAGTTGCAGCTCACCCCAATTATGCCAGCTTCAGCAGGGAACAACTTGGAGAAAGTCCAACACACACTTGAGAATAAGAAAAAGGAGTCCAGCGTTGTACTGGTATAAAAGCATGCTTGTCTTTATTGTGATCCAGGTCACATAAAAGATAGGTGTACACCACACTGTGACGTGTTTCAAGCAGAAAAACGCTCCTAATCATACCCAATCGGTGTTCACTTATCCTTGATGTGTCTTGGATCACAATAAAAACACACATACATTTATACAAGTGCTGCGCTGGACTCCTATTTCTGCTTCTCAAATGATGCAATATGCACCAGTTTGATAAATTCAGTCTTGTAAATGTAACAATCCATAGCAGAGTTCATTATTATGGGAAAAGTTAGTTACATATAAATGACGTGCTATAATGCAATAGAATTTTTCTAGAATGGTATTTATTAAAAGTAGAGATATGATGGATTGCTGTTTAGTGTTAGTCTGCTGGACAGTGTTATTCTGAAATGACGGTAGTTGTCTATAACTTCTCTGTGAGTGAAAGCTGACAGATTAGATGCTGCAGTTCTAGAACCTCGACATTCTGTGCAACTATGGGAATGCAAACTGTCCTCATCAGCTCAAATAGTGATGTATTCCAGCAGCATCTCCAACTTCTATACTGTCATAGTGGGAAAAGAAAAAGGAGACACGCAGAATATTCTATATGTGTATTATACAGGAGATTTATTCTCTGCTCTTACATGATTTTATATCCTTTTTATTATTGAAATGAAAAATAAATTATCTTGTGTCATCTATTTTTTGATCATTTTACATTACAATGAAGTCAGTAGATGATGGAAAAAAAACAACAGATAGAAATAATAACAAACAG
This sequence comes from Hyla sarda, assembly GCF_029499605.1. Taxonomy (NCBI): domain Eukaryota; kingdom Metazoa; phylum Chordata; class Amphibia; order Anura; family Hylidae; genus Hyla; species Hyla sarda. The sequence continues at coordinate 214,112,355 of NC_079193.1, read as the reverse complement.
ACCAAAAGAACATAAAAGCTAAGGTAAGTATAGATAGTGATTACCTCTTAGGGTGCCTGCACACCACGTTTTTGCAATATAGTTCCTGTTTCAGGTTTTTGGATGAAAAACGGATTCCTCAAAATCTGATTAAACTGTATCAAAGCGTGTGTACAAATTTTAACCCATATACAGTTGAAAACCTTATACGATTTGAAAAATGATGTCCTGTTTCATCCCTTTTTTAAGAAAAAAATGTATACGTTTTTAACTTTTCACTCCATTTTGAATAAAGTTTCACTTGTTTGATTGAAATTCTAATAAAAAAAAAACTGTGCAAAGTCAATAACCGTATGGTGAAAACCGGATGGAACCGGACGCACATACAGTTCTGTACGGTTCCCATTGACTCCCATGTTAAAAAATGTATACGGTTTAATACAGTTTTTCACCCGGACCAAAAAACGTGGTAGACTACTGTTTTGGGTACGGGTAAAAAAAAACGGACAAAACCATATAAGACGCAAAACGGACTAAACCGGATGATGCGTTTGACATACGGTTTACAATGTTAAGTCAATGCATACAGTTTTCTATACAGTTCCGTATGGTTTTTAACTTGAAACCGTATATGGGATCTGTATAGCAAAAACGTAGTGTGCATGCACCCTTAGCGCGGTTGCAGCTACAGTTCTCACCTGAATTAGTGGTTGTTAATAGCATTAAAGTCTCTAATGTTCCTTATTGGAGAAAAAGATAATTCTAATGGTAGTGCTGCCCTTTGGGGTGATGATGAGACCAAACAATCAACTAGTTGGATGGACATAAAGGTGACTCATTTATTTATTATTAAAATCGAACTGTCTGTTGGATATTTCTCCAGGTTAAAAACATAAAGACAGATACAAGAAACATTAGTTATCGGTTGTCTTCATTGATTATATTAATAAAAAAAATAAACAAGGTCATTTGTTACAAATGTAACAAAAGAAATCCACTCAATAATATCAGTTGATGCCAGGTTTGGAACATCTAGTGGTCACAACAGACAAATGGAAATTGTTCTTCACAGCAAACATATGTAAATAGCATCGTCAGACAAGCGTTTACTAATGATATTCCCTCTGCAACAGGTATCTCATGATCAAGCAACTTACTGAACCTGTCACACTCTATTTTCATTTAGCGTTTGCAGTTCCACCCCCCCTTCCCCCCTCCCCATTACCTAAAAGAGGCAAAGAGTAGCATTTTGGCCTCTATTCAGCTGGGGTACATCAAGGTTTGCTGTATGGAATAGCACAGAAACCTGCGCTATTCTATAGAGCTGTATACAGAAAAAAGAATATGGTATACCGTATTTACTCGAGTATAAGCCGAGTTTTTCAGCACAATTTTTCATGCTGAATACGCCCCCCCCTCGGCTTATACTCGAGTGAACTCTCCGCCTGTCAATCCTTTCTCAGCCATCGGCTGTCCGGGCATGCTGTGCATGGACGTCCCTGTGCATCGTCGTCAAGGCAACGTCACTAGTCCTGGGCCGGGCCTGGATAGGAGCGGAGAAGAGGGCCTCCCGGTGAAAATGGACAGCTTGTAACGACAAACCCTCCCCACTGGACGGTCCCTGCAGCATAGATGGCCCGGACCAGCTCACCCTTCCTTCCCACCGAGGGGAGGTGAGTAGAAAACGAAAGGGGGGTCTGGATGATGATGAAGGCTGCAGTGGTCTTTAACCTGTGGACCTCCAGATGTTTCAAAACTACTACTCCCAGCATGCCCGGACAGCCGATGGCTGTCCGGGCATGCTGGGAGTTGTAGTTTTGCAACATCTGGAGGTCCGCAGGTTGAAGACCACTGAGGGATTGACAGGCGGTGATGATGAAGGGAGGGATGATGACGGGGGTGTTAATGACGGGGGTCTGGATGATGACGGGGGGATGATGACATGGGGGGGATGATGTATTTCCCACCCTAGGCTTATAGTCGAGTCAATAGCTTTTCCTGGGTTTTTGGGGTGAAATTAGGGGCCTCGGCTTATATTCGGGTCGGCTTATACTCGAGTATATACCGTATATACTCGAGTATAAGCCGAGTTTTTCAGCACGATTTTTCGTGCTGAAAACACCCCCCTCGGCTTATACTCGAGTGAACTCTCCGCCCTCAGTGGTCTTCAACCTGCGGACCTCCAGAGGTTTCAAAACTACAACTCTACCACATTACAAACGTCCCTCTGCGTCGTCATCAAGGCAACGCCTCTATTCCGTGCCCAAAGAGCAGAGAAGAGGCCCCCCGGTGAAGATGGCAGCCCGGAACCACTATCCCACCGGACGACCTCCCCACCAGTAGGGGGGCATGATAACCTATAACTTTATTTTTCCATATACGGGGATATATGAGGGATAATTTTTGCGCCATGATCTATAGTTTTTATCGGTACCATTTTCGTTTTGATGGGACTTTTTGATCGCCTTTTATAAATTTTTTGGGGAGTTTACAAAGTGACCAAAAATATGCAATTTTGGACTTTGAAACTTTTTTACGTGTACGCTAGAGATGAGCGAACTTACAGTAAATTCGATTCGTCCCGAACTACTCGGCTCGGCGGTTGCTGACTTTTCCTGCATAAATTAGTTCAGCTTTCCGGTGCTCCGGTGGGCTGGAAAAGGTGGATACAGTCCTAGGAAAGAGTCTCCTAGGACTGTATCCACCTTTTCCAGCCCACGGGAGCACCGGAAAGCTGAACTCATTTATGCAGGAAAAGTCATCAACTGCCGAGCCGAGAAGTTTGTGACGAATCAAATTTACTGTAAGTTCGCTCATCTCTAGTGTACGCCATTAATTAATGTTTAACATTATATTTTAATAGTTAAGACATTTCCTCACGTGGTGATACTACATATGTTTATTTTTATGCACTTTTTTTTTTTCCATAAGGAACCTGTATACCTCCATTCCATATGGAACCTGTCCAACTGTATGTTATCTTGTATCCTGGCTAGAGCTGGCCTAATGGAGAACTAGAGCCTCCTTTTAACTGTACAGTTTCTCCCAATAAACATATCCTTTCACTCTAATATTGTAGTCACATATATCTTCATTACATTCACACATAAAGTTTAATTTAATTCCAAGAACAATTCTGTGCATTATTTTTATTGTTAGTGAATGTATTTATGGCCTTCTTACATGCTTAGACTCTTTCTTCCTCAGTACGATGAAACTCGACCAGGATATACTTACCTATCTGGGCACCCATGATGTGTGTTTCTTCCGCCACTCACCATTCTCATCACCACTGGGATGCTGAGGTTTGGCCTCCCAGTGTTTACATGGCCACAAGCCTCGCTGTGAGAAGGGCCAGACGGCCAATCAGCATATTAGGTTGCCATGTTCACAAGGTCGATGCTGTGTGGAATGTCCGCCCGGAAAATACGCTAGGCCTGCTCGGAAATGCATACAGTGCATTTCTGAGAGGAATCCGCAGAAAGAGTAGAAATGGCTATTATTTTTGCGGATGTAGGAATCGGAATTTCTTCAGCATAAATTCTGCCGTGTGCACAGAAGAGCAGAAACCCATTGAAATCAATGGGACTCTACTGCAGCAGAATTTCCAAGCAGAACTCAACTTGGAAATTCTGCTATGTGAACATAGCTTGTTTATCTCCTGTTTATCTCCAGCAATTAAGGTGGTGGCTTGGATTGGAGACCAAGTTATACCCTCACAAAGCCCCTGTGATAGTTTGTTGCCTTCTGACTAGTGCCTTTACTGCAACCTGGGTCCTTGGAAGCTAAGTCCATCCAACTTTGCAGAAGGCTCCAGTGATGTCATAGGGGTAGCCTTAGACTTTGCCACCCGAAGTCAAGTGGAGTATTGACTGCTTGTTTTGGTCAGAAGGTTGTGATTTAGGATCAGACCCCCCATTATCACTACACAGGATATCCATCAGCTCTAACTATATCTCGAACTCTAAAAGCAGAAATGCAGCCACAAACCTATAGGGAACCACCTCCTTGATTTTCCTGTTTGATCTAAGCATCCTGTGACAGGGCTATTTTGTTAAAACTTCCATTAAGACTATGTCTGACAAGAGTGGACTATAGATGGGTGTACTTGGATTTCAGTGGTTTCTATTAGTTCAATGCTGATAGCTATACTGGATTACTTCCAATTTCTAAGCAATGCTTGATTGACCACTGCACTCAACTTTAGCGACCAAACACTATGTTTTCAATCCTCAAATGTTTCCTGTGTACATTATAAACTGCTATTTTTTTTGAAACATTGTCTATTATTTAAACAACACTTTTTTTATTTTTATGAAAGAGTTTCTATTGTGGCAAAAAAACAACTTTAAGAAGTATATAAAGTGGGTATGGCTATAATAATAAAGTTATTGGTTCATTTGAAAAATTACATTATAAGTTTTAAGAACCCTTAAAATCGACACTGAGAAGTACAGCAAACAATGTCGACAGAGAAGTAAAAAAAAAAAAAAAGTTACAGCTTTTGGAATAAAAAACAAAAAAACAACAACAACTACGATTGCTTGCTAACTAAAGAGAGCCTGTGCCTAACCCAAAAAGCTTAGGGTACCCTGATCAAACACCTTTTTACAGTTTCTTGATGCCCTTCTGTTCTTGAGATTAGTGGTTTATGATTTGTCTGACAATTAAGGGAATCAGTCACATGGGCGAGAACTTAATTTTAATAATGGGAGTCAATATCTGGTGATGGGCGGACTTGTATAATCATTGAGGGATGTAAAATAATAATAATTCTTTATTTATATAGTGCACAGATATTTCACAGCGCTGTACACTCAAATTGGTTCCTGTCCCCATTGGGGTTCACAATTTAAACCTATCAGTATGTTTTGAAGTGTGGGAGAAAATCAATGCAAACACGGAGAGAACACAAAAACTCTTTGCAGATGTTGTCTTTGGTGGGATTTGAACCCAAGAATCTATAAAACCTCAATGCTCATGAAAGGAAGAGTGTATCAAGAAAATGTAAAAATGTGCTTGATCAGTGCTCCCTAAGTTATTTTATGCTATCTAATTTTTTAGGGGTTGGCCACAGGTCCTCTTTAAACACCGGACCGGGATGACTGCTTATATCTATCAGCAGGCATCCCGTGCAAATGCCCAGGGGGGTCCCGAGAACCCCCCATGTCAGCGGTGAATTCACACTGGTAATTTGCGGCGATTCTGGATCATACGGGTCTCCGATGACTCGATGACCCGGAAAATAAGGGAGATCAGGGTTGTCCAAGACACCCATGATCCCCCTGAAGGGATAGGAGTGAGGTGGCAGGGGTGCCACCCCTCCTATCCCTGCTATTGGTCGTTCAAAAAAATGAAAAATGTGTTTCCAAAACAGAGCCTCCAGCTGTTGCAAAACAACAATTCCCCGCATTTCTGGACAGACACTGACTGTCCAGGCATGCTGGGAGTTTAGCAACAGCTGGAGGCACCCTGTTAGGGGTATACTACGCCAGTGATTCCCAATGTCCACCCCTATGCAATCTCTAATTTAGTCCTCAAATGCACATGGCGCTCTCTCACTTTGGAGCCCTGTCGTATTTCAAGGAAACAGTTTAGGGCCACACATGGGGTATTTCCGTACTCGAGAGAAATTGCGTTACAAATTTTGGGGGGCTTTTTCTCCTTTCACCCCTTATGAAAAGGAAAAGAAAAACAATTTCTCCTGAGTACGGAAATACCCCATATGTGGGCATCAAATGCTCTGCGGATGCACAACAAGGCTCAGGATTGAGAGTGCACTATGTACATTTGAGGACTAAATTGGTGATTTGCACAGGGGTGGCTGATTTTACAGTGGTTCTGACATAAACGCAAAAAAAATACCCACATGTGACCCCATTTTGGAAACTACACCCCTCATGGAACATGACAAGGGGTATAGTGAGCCTTAACACCCCACAGGTGTTTAACGAATTTTAATTAAAGTTGGATGGGAAAACGAAAAAAATAAACATTTTTAACTAAAATGCTGGTGTTACCCTAAAATTTTCATTTTCACAAGGGAAACAAGGAAAAAATCCCCCCCAAATTTGTAACCCCATATGTGGATGTAAAGTGCTCTGCGGGTGAACTACAATGCTCAGAAGAGAGGGAGCGCCATTGGGCTTTTGGCGAGAAAATTTGTCCGGAATTGAAGGCCACGTGTGTTTACAAAGACCCCATAGTGCAAGAACAATGGACCCCCCTCCCCCCACATGTGAACCCATTTTGGAAACGACACCCCTCACGGAATTTAATATGGGGTGCAGTGAGCATTTACGCCCCACAGGTGTCTGACAGATTTTTGGAACAGTGGTCTGTGAAAATGAAAAATGTAATTTTTAATTTGCTCAGCCCAATGTTCCAAAGACATGTCAAACGCCAGAGGGGTGTAAATGCTCACTGCACCACTTATTAAATTCTGTGAGGGGGGTAGTTTCCAAAATGGGGTTATATGGTGGGGGGTCCTCTGTTTTGGCACCACGGTGGCTTTGCAAATGCACAAGGCCCCCGACTTATATTCCAACCAAATTCTCTCTCCAAAAAATCAATGACACTTCTTCCCTTCTGAGCATTGTAGTACGCCAGCAGAGCCCTTGATATCCACACATGGGGTATTTCCATACTCAGAAGAAATGGGGTTACAAATTTTGGGGGCATTTTCTCCAATTACCCCTTGTAAAAATGTAAAATTTGGGGGGAAAAACAGCATTTTTGTGAAAAAATCTTTTTTTCATTTACACATCCAACTTTAACGAAAAGTTGTCAAACACCTGTGGGGTGTAGTTTTCAAAATAGTATGCCATGTGTTTTTTTTTTTCTGTTCTGGCACCAAAGGGGCTTCCTAAATGTGACATGCCCCCCAAAAACCATTTCAGAAAAACTCACTCTCCAAAATCCCATTGTTACTCCTTCCCTTCTGAGCCCTCTAGTGCACCCACAGAGCACTTGACATCGACATGTGAGGTATTTCCTTACTCGAGAGAAACTGTGTTACAAATTTTAGGGTGATTTCTCTCCTTTTACTCCTTGTAAAAATTCAAAAACTGGGTTTACAAGAACATGTCAGTGTAAAAAATGAAGACTTTGAATTTTCTCCTTCACTTTGCTGCTATTCCTGTGAAACACCTAAAGGGTTAACACACTTTCTGAATGTCATTTTGAATACTTTGAGGGGTGCAGTTTTTATAATGGGGTAATTTGTGGGGTATTTCTAATATGGAGGCCCCTCAAATCCGCTTCAAAACTGAACTGGTCCCTGAAAAATTCAGATTTTGAAAATTTTGTGAAAAATTGCTGCTGAACTTTAAAGCTCTCTGAGGTCTTCCAAAAGTAAAAACACTTTATGATGCAAACATAAAGTAGACATATTGTATATGTGAATCAATATATAATTGATTTCGAATGTCCATTTATCTTATAAGCAGAGAGTTTCAAAGTTAAAACATTTTCAAATTTTTCATAAAATTTGCTAAATTTTCACCAACAAATGATGCAAGTAGCAACGAAATTTTAACACTAACATAAAGTATAATATGTCACGAAAAAACTATCTCAGAATTAGAATGAAAGGTAAAAGCATAACAGAGTTATTAATGCTTAAAGTGAAAGTTGTCAGATGTGCAAAAAATTGCCGGGTCCTTATAGGGGTTGTACGCTGCCCTGCTTTTCGGAGCTCCGCACGCAGTGTCCGGCAGTTCATTACTCCGAACGCTGTGTGCAGGCTTCTGTGTTCGCGGCTGCCTGGCGTGACGTCACGCCAGCCCCCTCAACGAAAGTCTATGGGAAGGGGGCGCGACCAGGCAGCGCACAACCCCTTTAAGGTGAAAATGGGCTGGGTCCTTAAGGGGTTAAGGCTTAGAATGCATCCAAGAAGAAGGGGTTAAATATGGCCAAGTAGGTTTTTGTAATCTGATATAGTTGATTTTATTGTATAGAATTCTGAACACTGGTGAAAATATTTTCAGATTTCTAATAGCAAAAAGCTGGAACAATGCTATTAGCTAACAGAAACCCCTGAGAAGATAAGAACAGGAGGCTCTAGACATATGAGCAGCAAGAGTGTTGACAATAACTCTTTCTACTTGTGGCAATGCACCAGGGTTCCATTATCAGGCAGTAACGTTTAAATATTAAAGTGGTGTCAATTTGTAGTCCTAAAAATAAGCTATCAGTACCTATGGTTAACTCCTGTTTGTCTTTCTCCGTGCTGGCTGCTTAAATATGTCATTTTAGCTATATCATTTGTTGGGACTTTGACGTAGTCTTATCTAGGGTGTATACTGTTAATCTGTAGTTCTTTTTCTCAGATTGGTTGCGGTGTATGTAACACAAACTCACCAGGAAGTTTGATGGAAAGTTGTATTTCATTACAGCAAGGATGTAATGATAACAATCACCTAAACCAGTAAAAACAGGTAACTGCCACACATGACTCTTCAAAAGCTAGTAAAAAGAAAGCTAAAAGAAACCAATGGCAAAAAGTAATGATAGTGCTTTCACTCTGTCCATAACCTTACGGAGGGCACCTTTTTTGCAAACAATCCCCTATGTTTCTAAGTTTACACCCTGTTCCAAATTATTATGCAAATGATGCAAATTTCCCAGCCTATTGCCCATCTATCCCTAACCACCTCCCTGCCTTTATACGGCGCAACCTCCCCCCCCTCTCTCTCAAACAACTCCCTATAAGACCACGGCCGTGGCGCAACTCGCTCCCCCTATCCCATGCAACTCCCTATCAGACCTCAGAACAGTCATACCCATGTACAGGACAGGCAGTGCAGCACTGAGATTCAGTGCGCGCTGCCACGGGTATATGTCAGGAGGCGGGGCCGGCACGCGAGGCAATGCGCGCAAGCCACGGCAGGCTGCAGCCGGCCACTATGAGGGAGACCCCTAGTGGCCGGTTTTCAAATGTAAAATAAACCATTTTAATAAATAAATAAAGGAACTATATTAGAGATATATTGTAGTACATAAGTCCTACAACATATAACAAAAACATTTTGGTGACAGTGCCCATTTAATGACCACGATCGTATATTTATGTTTGTGGGTGGCTCCCTGTATGTGAAGCGTGCTCAGGAGCTGAGCGCGCTTCGTACCTGCAAGGTCCAGGTTGCTATGAGCAGCCAGGATCCACGGCTAATACCGGACATCGCCGATCATGCTCATGTCCGGTATTAACCCTTTAGACGCCACGATCAAAGTTGATTGCGGCATCTAAACCGGGAGAAATACTGCTCCAGGCTGTCCGAACGTCGTTTGATTGCTCCAAACCTGAGATCCAGGCTTGAGCAACCAAGCGCAGATAACACTGATCAGTTCTATGCTATGGCATAACATTGTTCAGTGTATGCAACCAAAGGATTGCATGTAATAGTCCCCTATGGGGCTTAAAAAAAAAGTGAATAAATTATTTAACCCCTTCCTGAATAAAAGTTTGAATCATGTGGTATTGCCGCGTGCGTAAATGTACAAACTATAAAAATATAATGTTACCTAAGGGAAGGATGGAAGCCACACCATGACTTTCTCTCCTTTTATCCCCATAGCAGCCATTGATGCAGAGGTATTCTTTGCAGCATGAGATGGTGCATTGTCATACATGTGTACCCAGGAAGAAAGTGGTCAGTCAGAAACTCCACATACTTAACACCTTCGGGGACCCTAATGGGGCCGACCAGCTCTGTTCCTTGTTGGAACATGGTGGCCATCCACCAACCATCCACTACTCCATCCATCTGGACCATCCAGAGTTGCACAGCACTCATCGGTGAACAGAACTGTTTGAAAATTAGTCTTCACGTATTTTTCTGCCCAATGCAGCCGTTTCTGCTTGTCAGCATTGGTTAGTGGTGGCCGAATAGAAGGTTTATCCACAGTTACAAGACTCTGGAGGACTCTACACCTGGATGTCCGTGGGACTCCAGAGGTACCAGCAGCTTCAAATATCTGTTTGCTGCTATGTAATGGTATTTTAGCAGCTGCTCTCTTGATCCAATGCATGTGTCTGGCAGAAATCTTCCTCAATGTGCCTTTATCTGAACGAACCCGTCTGTGCTCTGAATTATCCACAAATCTCTTAATAGTGCGAAGATCACACTTACATTTTCATAAAATATGTAATGTTTTCATACCTCATCCAAGGCATTGAACTATTTCACTCTTTTCAGAAGCAGAGAGATCCTTTTTCTTCCTCATATTGCTTGAAAATGGTACTCTGCTTAATAATGTGGAACACCCACCTTTAGTAGTTTTTCCTTAAATTGGGCTCATATGGCAATCTAATTATCACAGGTGTCCGAGATTGTTTCCAGTTATCAAAAGAGCCCTGAGAAAAAATGCCATCCATGAGTTAAACAGAAAAACTAAATATTTAATCTTTGTGACTAGGGATGAGCGAATCGAATCTGACAAATTAAAATTTTTTACGAATTTCAGGAAAAATTTGATTAGGAACGAATGTGAATATCGCCGCGATTCGATCACGCAAATCACTTCATTGAACTCCATTTTGTGCAGTCCAGGCTGCAGGACATCTAAAATGGTGGATGCAGTGTGTTGCACAGAAAAGCTTTTTTAAAGCAGCGATTCACCTCGAGCCCAAATCCAGCCTAGAAGCACTGATAGGGAACGGAGTGAGATTGAGAGTGCAATTTTGGGTGTAGTACACAGCGACTGTCTGCTGTAGCACTGGTGTGTACAACAACTGAAAAGCTAATAGTAGCCAGCCAGTTAGGGTGAGCAGAGCACTAAAAGCGTATTGTCCTCTATTAAGTATAACCTGTGTATACATTTAAGTGGTGTACCAATTTTTACATGTTAAAGTCTTAAGGTCTAGATACTGTGAAAGGCCAGCCAAAAGTACACACCTGCTGGTGTTGTAGACATATACTGTTTTACGCTTACTGGAGCGCATTGTCCTCCCCTTATAAGTGCATACCACATACGTACCTCTAAGTGGTGTACTACAGCAATCCCTTGAGATACGATGGCCTCGACATACGTTATTTTCTCAGAGGTCTGTCTGGGCCATCATGAAAATGAACGGTTCTCCGGCGGCGCTGGTTGCTGCAGCAACCAGCACCGCCGGAGAACCGTTCATTTTCATGATGGCCCAGACAGACCTCTGAGAAAATAATGTATGCCGAGGCCATCGTATCTCCAGGGACTGAGGGATCGTATCTCGAGGGATTGCTGTAGTACACCACTCGTATCTCGAGGGATTGCTGTAGTACACCACTTAGAGGTACGTATGTGGTACCGCCGCCGGGCTGTTTCAACAAAGTACTGTACTATAATTGCAGAGATTCAACTCTCATGACAATGTCATGTGACGTTACATCGTCACATGACATTGCAACGTCACGCAGAGATTCGCTCTGTGACGGTTTGCTGCTTCTTAGTCGCGGAGTGCAGCCAGTGTGGGCTAGGTGTAAAAATAAAGAGTGGTGAGTGTCTGAAACCTATCCTCGGCGTATTAACCAACATGGCTGCATAAACACGTCCATGTGCCGTTAACGGGGTATGGTTCGGGCAGGACCAGGCATTATCAATTGAGCACAGAGCACACAGATCAATGTGGTTCTATGGAACCACATTGATCTATATGAGGAATAAAATGATTCCTCCTAAAAGTCCCCTAAGGGGACTAAAAGTGTAAAAAAAAGAGTTTAAAAACACACACAATAACCCCCTCTTTTAAAAAAAAGTTTAAATCACCCTCCTTTTCCCAAATTCCATATAAAAAATATATAAACATAATAAAAATAAACATATGTGGTATCGTTGCATGCGTAAATGTCCGAATTATAAAAATATATAATTAATTAAACCGCAAGGTCAATGGCGTACACGAAACAATTCCAATATATTTTTGGTCACTTTTTATACCATAACATTTTTTTATAAATAGCGATCAAAAAGTCAGATCAAAACAAAAATGGTACCGATAAAAACTTCAGATCACGGCGCAAAATACGAGCCCTCATACTCAGGAACCAATTACCAGTTTTCCATAGAGATATGTACTCAACATACGATGGTTTCAACATACAATGGTCCTCTTGGAACCAATTACCATCCTATGTTGAGGGACCACTGTATTCTGTTCCTGGTAAAGTCTTAAAGGGGTACTCCCCAGCAGCGGGACCCCCGCGATCTGACATCTTATCCCCTATTCTTTGGATAGGGGATAAGATGCTTGGGGCGGAGTACCCCTTTAAAAGGGTACTCCGGGGCTAAGACATCTTATCCCCTATCCAAAGTATAGGGGATAAGATGCCTGATTGTGGGGGTCCCACCGCTGGGGACCCCCGTGATCTTGCACGCAGCACCCTGTTAGAATCAGTCCCCCTCACATAGACTTGCATTCAGGGGGCGGAGTGTGACACATGCCGGAGTACCCCTTTAAGGACCTAGATACTGTGAAAGGCCAGACAAAAGTACACACCTGCTGGTGTTGTAGACAAATACAGTTTTAAGCGTACTGGAGTGCATTGTCCTCCCCTCATAAGTGCATACTACATATGTACATCTAAGTGGTGTACCATTTTGTTCCTGTTAAAGTATTAAGGGCCTAGATACTGTGAAAGGCCAGGCAAAAGTACACACCTGCTGGTGTTGTACACAAATACTCTTTTAAGCATAGTGGAGCATATTGTACTCCCCTCATATACGCACTAAGTATGTCAGGCAGAGAAGTTCCAGGACATGCACAGAGGAGTGTCAGAAGCCTAAATTCATCAGGCAGAGGTGGCAGCAGACTAGGGTTGGGTGGAAGCAGGAGTCGCAGCGAGAGGCCTGAGCTCCCGGTATCAGCTAGCGGTCGTCTCTCAACCAGCAACCAATCTGCCATCATCAATTGGTTAATACGGTCATCCGCTTCATCACAAGTGACAACTAACACCCCCAGTCAACAGCCGGTGGGATCCTCAGACACAACCCTCAGTTGGCATTGCCCGGGAGCAGTCCCTGTCATCCCATTGCCTCTGTCATATGCTATTCCCTCCCCCACAGAAGTATCTTATGCTGTGGGTTCAGCTCCACTATTTAGTGAGGACCATCTACTAGAGGACAGTCAGCAGTGGAGGAGACATCTGCCGCTTCCTCCGCTAGGCGGGCAAGTAGTGATGAGGAGAGTGGTGTGGGAGGTGGTGGTGCGAGTGTTCAGGCTCCTGAAGCAGACACTGTTGAGGAACTGAGGAGGACATCAGTGACGTGCAAACACAACTCGATGATGATGAAGCCGATCGCACTTGGGAGCTGGGTGCAGAAGGGGCTTCATCATCATCAGGAGTAGAGGGTTGCAGGTTGCCCATGAGGCAGGAGCTGAGCCAGCAAGGTGGTAGCATGGTTGGCAGTCAGCATGGTGGCAGAAGTGGAAAGTCTGGAGCCAAATGATCCTGGGGTAGACTACCTGCTTCGCGGAAACCTGCGTGGACTGTTGGTGGGAAAATTAGCTACTCAGCAGTGTGGCAGTTTTTTTTTATCAAGCATCCGGAGGAGGTTAACCATGCCACATGCAAGATGTGTCAGCAGAAGGTGAAGCATGGCCAGGGTCCCAATGATGGCACCACGGCCCAGCGTCAACATATGCAGTATCACCATAAAGCGGCCAGGGAGAACCGTGGCTCTGATGTGGTGGTCAAGCCAGCTGCATCACCCAGTGGCACGCTGCTCCCTGTTTCATTCAGCCAAAGCTCCACCACCTCAGCCGAAGGGAGCTGTGTGTCATACCCATCTTCTGTTGCTCCAGATGCTCCTGCTCCTCCTACTTGGAGTCAGTCCTTCCGCCAGCAATCCATCAGTGAAGCCATGTCCAAGAGACAACAGTATGCGCCCACTCATCCAATGGCGCAGAAGCTGAATGAGCTCCTGTCCAAGTTTCTGGTGCTGCAGTCCCTCCCTTTTCAAGTGGTGGACTCTGCACCTTTCAGAGAACTGATGGCTTGTGCCGAGCCGAGGTGGAGAGTCCCAAACCGTCATTTCTTTGCGAAGAAGGCAGTACCAGTCCTGCACAATTTTGTGGAAGAGAAGTTGGGCCAGTCCTTGAGCCTGTCAGTGTGTACCAAAGTGCACGGCAGCGCCGACGTGTGGAGCTGTAACTACGGTCAGGGACAATACATCTCCTTTATGGCCCACTGGGGGAATGTGGTTCCTGCACAGCCACAACAGCAACTTGGACAGGTCACGCCGCTTCTGCCTCCACTGACGTCATGCGCCGCGCCGTGCAGCGCATAGCAACGACGCAGGGGACGCACACTGGAGGCCTAAAGCAGCGCGGACCCGACCCCGGCAACAGGTAATTATGCCACCGGGGATGGTGGAAGCAACGGGGCAGCGGCGCCGGCAATGGGTGCCGCTGCCCCTTCTCTCCCCCTGGCTGTCGGCGCCGCTTCTCTCCCCCTGGCTATCGGCGCCGGCAATGGGGCGCTGGCACCGATAGTCAGGGGGACAGAACGGGCAGCGGCGCCGATAGCCAGGGGGAGAGAAGGGCCGGCAGCAGGGCTCTAGACCCCAGGAAAGGCAGGGGGAGAGAAGCCGGCAGCGATGGCCTCTCTCCCCCTGCCTTTCCTGGGGGTGTATCGGCATATAACACGCACATAGACTTTAGGCTAAAAATTTTTGCCTAAAAAGTGCATGTTATACGCCGATAAATACGGTACTTCTGCACACTAACACTTTTACAAAAGAGACAGTTTTCTTCTGCCTACCTGCCTCAGCTACTATTCTGATCCTGCAACCCGCCTGATGCCACACATTTGATGCCAAGTTCTCCTTTTTTCACCCACCTTCATCACTGGTAACTGGTAATGCCACCCAACGCACCACTCTGTCAGGCTGTATCATTCAGCCACTTTATGGTCTCCTCATACTTCCGCCACCTCCAGGCTGTGTCATTTAGCCACTATATACTGCCGCCAACTCCAGGCTGTGTCATTCAGCCACTATGTGGTCTCCTCATGCTGCCGCCAACTCCAGGCTGTGTCATTCAGCCACTATATGTTCTCCTCATGCTGCCGCCAACTCCAGGCTGTGTCCAGGCTGTCCTCTGTTCATGTCTGCTGATGGTGTCCTCTGTGCTGCTTACTTATCTGTGTCCTCTGAACTTATATATCATAGAGTTGTATGGTCCTGTTAGTTTTCTGGATGGTGACAGACTATTTATTAGTATGTGTTTTTAACTAGGCCCCAGCACTTTAGTTCAGGGAGAGACCGGCGCCCAATTGTTGACTCACCGGTTAGGGTGAGTGGGCAAGTAGGCAGGGAGAGCGGATTTAGGGTCAGTTTAGGGCTCACTCTTGCCTGTTCCCTAGTCGGTCCCTGACAGAATAACCAGCCAAATCCACTTGCTCTGCTGCCACTTTCCATTTTCCTGATTCCATTTTCAAGTGGACCAGATGCAAGGACCTCTTCGGCCTGTATGCTGCAGTATGGCGTTCCTCCGTTCCTGAGCCAAGCATCTGCGTCCAGGTGGCAATCGTGGAGCCACCTGGGCGCACAGTTTTTTTTTGTAAAACATTTTTTTTTCTGGTATGTTTTTTATGCTTGTTTTGGGTCTGTTTTTTTTTAGAGGATCCGGTGGCCCCTCTTTAAAGGGGGGGGGGGGGTACTGTAATGTCCGTTTATTTGTTTTTGCATTTTTCTGTTTAGGTGTCGACTCACCGGTTAGGGTGAGTGGGCAAGTAGGCAGGGAGAGCGGTTTTAGGGTCAGTTTAGGGCTCACTCTTCCTGTTCCCTAGTCGGTCCCTAACAGTAAAATGTTTAAGTAGTAAAGTAACAGACAAACATAAATATGGGTTTTGTTTTAATCGTGTCATTGTTACCGTAAAAAGCAATGTGCAAAAAAATGTATTTGGGTTGTGCCATACATTTTATGGTAAAATTAATGGTATTATTGCAAAGTACTATTGGTTGCACAAAAAAACAAGCCCTCTGTGGATGGAAAAATGGGCTGTTTCCTTAGGGTATGTTCACACTGCGGAATCTCCGCTCGCAGAATTTCTATCTGGTGGCCGTGCAGCACTGTGCAGTCACTATTGACGGCTATGCAGTGCTCGCGAACTTGATAGGTTGCTGGTCGAGACACAACCGCTAGCTGATACCAGGAGCTCAGACCTCTCCCTGCGACTCATGCTGCCACTCGCCCCTAGTCTGCTGCGACCTCTGCCTGATGAATTTAGGCCTGTGCCACTCCTCTGTGCATGTCCTGGCACTTCTCTGCCTTATATACTTGTGCGTATATGAGGAGAGTACAATACGCTCCACTACGCTTAAAAAAGTATTTGTGTACAACATCAGCCAGTCAGTACTTTTGCCTGGCCTTTCACAGTATCTAGGCCCTTGAGACTTTAACAGGAACAAAATAGTACACCACTTAGATGTACATATGTGGTATGCACTCATGAGGGGAGGACAATGCTCTACAGTACGCTTAAAAAAAGTATTTGTGTACAACACCAGCAGTACACATTAGTGCTGCAGCACACAGTTGTTGTGTACTACACCCAAAATTGCACTCTCTCTCTCAATCTCACTCCCTTCCCTATCAGTGATTCTAGGCAGGATTTGTGCTTGAGATAAATCGCTGCTGTTCTGTGCAACACACTGCTCTCTGTCCCTCTCTGTAATAGAATTCTGTAGTGACTGGGAGGTGAATCGCTGCAGTAAGAATGCTTTTCTATGCAACACACACTGCTTTCTGTCCCTCTGTGCAACAGAATGCTGATGTGACTAGGAGGTGAATCACTGCTGGAAAAAAGCTTTTCTGGCCAACACACAGCGCTGTCTGTCCCTATCTATCTCTCTGTAATGAAAGGCTGAATTGACTGGCCGCAATATGACTGCCAATTATATAGGGCTGTGACATCACAGGGGTGGCTGGCTGCTGATAGGCTGCATGCTGTAAGTGATTCAGGGTCATCCCGCCTACCCTTGTTTCCACCTTCCCAGGAATCCTTGCCCCATGTCCTCACATGTGGATCTGCCATTTTAGATGCCCTGGAACCTGGACCGCACTAAAAGGAGTTTAATGAAGTGATTTGTGCGATCAAATTGCGCCGATATTTGCATTCGTTTCTAATCAAATTTTTCCTGAAATTCGTAATGAATTCGGATTTGTCAGATTAGATTCGCTCATCCCTAGTTATAGGTCAACTCTATTCCGCTGTAACCTTACGTCCCTATGACTTATGCTGTCCTTATCAACACTCTGATTAATCTTATTGGCTTGGCACTAATTCTTAACCCCTTAACGACGCAGGACGTATATTTACATCCTGCGCTGGCTCCCGCGATATGAAGCAGGATCGTGCCGCGATCCCGCATCATATCACGTCGGTCCCGGCACTCATCAACGGCCGGGACCCGCGGCTAATACCACACATCGCCGATCGCGGCGATGTGCAGTATTAACCCTTTAGAAGCGGCGGTCAAAGCTGACCGCCGCTTCTAAAGTGAAAGTGAAAGAGACCCGGCTGCTCAGTCGGGCTGTTCAGGACCGCCGCGGTGAAATTGCGGCGTCCCGAACAGCTAACAGGACACCAGGAGGGCCCTTACCTGCCTCCTCAGTGTCCGATCGACGAATGACTGCTCCGTGCCTGAGATCCAGGCAGGAGCAGTCAAGCGCCGATAACACTGATCACAGGCATGTTAATACACGACAGTGATCTGTGCATGAGATCAGTGTGTGCAGTGTTATAGATCCCTATGGGACCTATAACACTGCAAAAAAAAAAAAAGTGTTAATAAAGGTCATTTAACCCCTTCCCTAATAAAAGTTTGAATCACCCCCCTTTTCCCACTAAAAAAATAAAACAGTGAAAAAAAAAAATAAACATATGTGGTATCGCCGCGTGCGTCCGAACTATAAAAATATATCATTAATTAAACCGCACGGTCAATGGCGTACGCGCAAAAAAATTCCAAATTCAAAAAAGCGTATTTTTGGTCACTTTTTATACCATTAAAAAATGAATAAAAAGTGATCAAAAAGGCTGATCAAAACAAAAATCATACCGATAAAAACTTCAGATCACGGCGCAAAAAATGAGTCCTCATACCGCCCTGTAGGTGGAAAAATAAAAAAGTTATAGGGGTCAGAAGATGACATTTTTAAACATATAAATTTTCCTGCATGTAGTTATGATTTTTTCCAGAAGTGCGACAAAATCAAACCTATATAAGTAGGGTATCATTTTAACCATATGGACATACAGAATAATTATAAGGTGTAATTTTACCGAAATATGCACTGCATAGAAACGGAAGCCCCCAAAACTTACAAAATTGTGTTCTTTCTTCAATTTTGTCGCACAATGGGTTTTTTTCCATTTCGGCGTGAATTTTTGGGTAAAATGACTAATGTCACTGCAAAGTAGAATTGGTGACGCAAAAAATAAGCCATAATATGGATTTTTAGGTGGAAAATTGAAAGGGTTATGATTTTTAAAAGGTAAGGAGGAAAAAACGAAAGTGCAAAAACTGAAAAACCCTGAGTCCTTAAGGGGTTAAAGGAGAAATGTGGCAGAAATCTTTTACGTTACCCTGTTCCCGGGCTGCAAAGACTAAAAAACAAACTTTAACTCACCTTCCCCCGGTATCGACATCACATTCCTCCGACAATGCTCAGCTCCGTGCTTCTTAGGCTCGAAACGTCACACTGCGGTCAGCGTATCGCTGGCCACAGCGATGTCCCGAATCGGCCGGTTTTGGGCTGAGCGCACTGTCATGTAAGGTTCTTGGGCCGGCTCCCTACATGACAGTGTGCTTAGCCTATCACCGGCCAAGGCGGGACATTGCTGCGGCCGGCAATACGCTGACTGCAGTGTGACGTTTCGAGCCTAAGAAGCATGGAGACGAGAAGCGCCGGAGGAATGAGATGCCAATTCCAGAGCAACGGGGGAACATAGGAAGGTGAGTTAAAGTTTTTTTTTTTTTTTTTTTTAAGTTTTTGCAGCCCGGGCCACATGGGAACTTAAAAGATTTCTGCCGCATTTCTCTTTAAAAGACTGTCCATTCTAAGATACTTGAGCAAACAGACACTTACCGTATTTTTCGCCATATAAGACGCTCCGGCATATAAGACGCACCCAATTTTAAAGGAGGAAAATCTAGAAAAAAAAGATTCTGAACCAAATACTGTAGTAAAATATTTTATATCAGTATAGTTCCCCCACAATAGTTGGCAGTATAGTTCCCCCACAATAGTTGGCAGTATAGTTCCCCCACAATGGTAGGCAGCTCCTCCCCCCCTCCCCCCACAATAGTTGGCAGTATAGTTCCCCCACAACAGTAGGCAGCTCCTTCCCCCTCCCCCCCACAATGATTGGCAGTATAGTTCCCCCACAATAGTTGGCAGTATAGTTCCCCCACAATGGTAGGCATCTCCTCCCCCTCCCCCCCACAATGGTTGGCAGTATAGTTCCACCACAATAGTTGGCTGTATAGTTCCCCCACAATGGTTGGCAGTATAGTTTCCCCACAATAGTTGGCAGTATAGTTCCCCCACAATGGTAGGCACTGGCAGCTCCCCCCCACAATAGTTGGCAGTATAGTTCCCCCACAATGGTAGGCAGCTCCCCCCCCTCCAAAATGGTAGGCAGCTCCCCACCCTCCACAATGGTTGGCTGTATAGTTCCCCCACAATGGTTGGCAGTATAGTTTCCCCACAATGGTTGGCAGTATAGTTCCCCCACAATGGTTGGCAGTATAGTTCCCCCACAATGGTTGGCAGTATAGTTCCCCCACAATGGTTGGCAGTATAGTTCCCCCACAATGGCTGGCAGTATAGTTCCCCCACAATAGTAGGCAGCTCCCCCCCACAGACATACAGCTTCCAGCCATATACAGTGTATGGCTGGAGGCTGTATCTCTGTGTGCTGCCCCCACAGTGATCCGGTCACTGCTCCTCTGGCCCGGTGTCACAATCTACTGTTATGGCCTATGGACCATAGCAGTAGGTGTCGGGACCGGAGGAGCGGTGACCGGAACGCTGAAGATTACACACCGCCGGTCACTCACCAGGCCCCGGTCGGCGTGCGTCTTCCTCCGGTCCTCTGGCGCCTCTATGGTTGTATGCACGGGATGTCACTGAGGTCCCGTGCGTACAACCATAGAGAGGCAGAGGATCGCAGGAAGACCGCAGGCCGGAGGAGGACGCGCATCGGCCGGGGAATGGTGAGTGACCCGCGGACAGCCTTATGTCCCGAAAAGATTTTCGGGACATAGGGATGTCCGGCATAGGAAAACCTATGATTTTATCTGCCCGGGCCGGCTCCTGTGTGCGGCTGCAGGCGGGAGCCGGCCAGAGCAGGTAAAAACTAATACTGTATATTAAAAACCAGGGGGCCTCCAGCTGTTGTGAAACTACAACTACCAGCATGCCCAGACAGCCTTTGCCGGTCCGGGCATGCTGGTAGTTGTAGTTTCAGAACAGCTGGAGGCCCCCTGGTTTTTAGTATACAGTTATTAGTAATTCACTTGCCCGGCATCCGGAACTGTATGTTCCAGGCGTAGGGCAATAAACATAGCCGGTGTGAGGTGAAAAATTCACCGGCGGTCATGAGGCTGCTGCGGGTGGGGAGCGGGTAGTCAGCGCTGTACCGCACCGCCGTAGCCTCTGTACTTACAGCTGACTTCCTGCTCTCGCCCGCAGCAGCCTCGGGCGTATATTCGCCGTATAAGACGCACCAACTTTTCCCCCCACGTTTTGGGGAAGAAAAAGTGCGTCTTATACGGCGAAAAATACGGTATGTTTAAAAACTCACTCAGGCCTACTGTTCTGATCCTCTCCCTTCACAAGGATGTTTTCCTGTTTATGTTTTAATTGCTTTATCACCTCAAAAGATAATGAGATGCATGTTCATTGAGATGATTAGATACTTTTACCCTAATGACAGCTGTGTCTGTCCTTCTTTTCATAGTTGACAGCTGCGTCTGTCTCCTGTTTATTGTTTGTCATCTGTACTTCCCATTTCTTTGAAAATAATAAAAAAAAAACATTAAAAGTAAGGTAACTTTGAATGGTCCAATGTGAACTAAGCATGACTGACTCACTTTGGTAAGTCATAACCAAGGACATTAAGGTATTAAAACAAAGAAGTCACATAAAAGATTAGGAAGTGTAAATCTCAGAATTTTCTGAAATGCTAATATACATTGGAAATATGTTATAATTCACATAATGCATCAATTTAGACATATATCGTTTTTTGACTACATAAGGGGGGCTCAGCTATGAATTAAAAAAGTAGGGGTATTGTTACATGTGCTAAAATGCTGTAAAAATTTGGGGAAAATGCTATAAAATTCAAAGTGTGAACACAGCCTAAAGACATAAAATCTTCATAAAACACCAAATTCGAGATTATAGGTCAAATCACTTTCTCATAATTGCAATATTTTTGTTAAAAAAAACAACTCAGCAAGAAAAGAAAACGACATAGTGTGAGCTGACACCAACCCACTTTTGAGTCTAATGATTTTACCTGGGTGATGTCCAGAACCAGCTGCCTGATGAGAGGACCATCTGCAATAATTCAACACCCCAGCCAAAGATTCATGGGAAATGTAGGCTGCATTGTAGTACCCACATCATTATGCAATTGCAAACCAAAGTGAAGCCTATCTGATGCCTTCCATATCAGCAAAAAGAGGTTAGCAGTACGCATACAATGTACATTATTTTCTAATAATAGCCTATGCTGCACTATACAAGAAAAAATCTCAAAATACTTCTTTAAATATGTTTTTTTTTTAGATTTTATATTATTATTCATAATTAATCACTGCACCCAAATTTTTTTGCTTCCTTATTCAACTCCAGTCAAATTCTTTCAGACATGAACTTGAGAGTGGCTTTGCGCAACAGGGGCTGAGTATCAATTGTTGTAGAACAGAACAGGACTGACTTTAGAGAGCACCACTATGCAACAATACAGAGGCTATATGCTCATGGCATGTAGGGGGCTCCACCAAGTTCTTCTTTAGATCCTGCAAGCCGGCCAGTGTCGGATCAACCAATAAGGGAAGCTCTGCCCAAAGCCCATTCTGTGAAATTACTGTGTGAGCCTCTACAGCAAGGTAAGAGGTGGTAAGTACCTAAAGGAGGTGTGTGTTTCTATGTATCTATTAAGATAGAAGGAGAGGAAAGCAGCACTCCGAAAGATAAGGTGCGTGGGTGCCTCCTGTTGTAAACCTTGGTAAGAGGTCCAATAAGTGTATATCCAAAAAAGAAGCAGGGGCACTCCCGTTGATTCAGTGCAAAGTGATGTCTTTTATTCACTCCACCGTGAGCTACGTTTCGACAGCCTCTCACTGTCGAAACGTAGCTCACGGTGGAGTGAATAAAAGACATCACTTTGCACTGAATCAACGGGAGTGCCCCTGCTTCTTTTTTGGATATCTATAAAGATAGATATTTGTTAGCACAGTATGCTGTATTGTGTATTAAATGTATGTTTTTATGACTTTGCACCAACATAACACATGTACAAGCACATTTGAATAAATATATGTCATGATACAGTTATAGCCATAGAGGGGTCTCTTTTTAAAAAAAAAAAAACACTTTCCATAAAAAAGCATTTTGCTGCATTCCCTCATCCGGTGTTCAGAAACAATGGACGCCGGATGCTACAAAACTAACTGATGACAAGTGATGCATGTTGTCATCAGTTGTGGCAAAATTTAGGCTGTGTTCCATATGCTAGACACCGGACATATGTAATCCCATCCTCAGACTTTGTAGCTTAAGTTAGCACAGTCTTAGAATTGACAGTTTTAGTAAATATGCCCATGTATTTTGACTGTTTCTACCATAGCCGGCATTCATTTTGTTCTCCAGTAATTTTTTTTCTGCGGGCTCAGACCAGACAGGCTAGACTTTACTCCACACAAACATCAAGCCTTGAGCAACCATAAACTTTGATCACTTTGTTCCCTTTGACAACTTTTGGTAGGTACTAACCGCTGCAGATAAAAACCATTAGAAGACTCCCAAATACACATCAGGTAGATTGCGAGACTTGCAAGTATGAAGATACTCTCACCCATTGGTCTAGCCATCAAAATGTGGCCATTGTTAGTCACTTAGATTCTTAAGCTTGACAATTTTTGCCTGTTTCCAACACATCAACTTCAAGGAATTACTGTTCCGTTGCTGCCTCATATATCCCAGCCCTGGACAGATGTCATTATTGTAAAATATAGTACATTGCTGTATGTGACTTTACAAATAAGTGTGATTCTGAATCAAACCCTTTCTTTCCAAATGATCAATAGACATTGGTAGTAAAGTATTGTAAAATGGACACCCATTTGATTGGTGTCTGAGACAGTGTCTTAAAATAACTTGCAACTGATGACATGTCTGTAATACTATACACTAACATAACAGATACCATGGTCTGTGACCTGCTGTATACACTATGTTGTTCACTTTTAGAAGATAAAATTCTGTTTAGTCATTCAAACATATGTTGAAACAGATTACTAAATACCCAGTAATGACACAACCTTTCAGAAAGACATAACAAATGTGCTAGGTGTCATAAGCAGTAAAACATTTTTATATAGTAACCCTTTTACTCCATAAATGTGCCCCATTATTTTCACATTATTATCACTTGACAATACATGGTGTGTTTTAGGGCTGCAATGATTAATCAATGTTATCGATACTGGAAATTGTTGATTTCCATCATTAACTAATCTCGCTCCGATTAGTTGATAAGCAAAATGATAGGGAAAATTATGAATGCTTGCTCACAATCTTTAGTAGTCTGCAGGTATGGCTTGGGAAGGAGGCCACATCAGAAGTACGCTGCAAACCCAACCTGTGGTGCACAATGGTGCACAACGGAAGTCGGGTGACTTTGCCGCACTGGCCCTGGAAGGAGCATGGCAAATGTGGATTACAAGCTGCTACACGCTGTAAGAAACCTCCAGAACCCGTCCCTCTGTCCTCTTCTTCATTGCTGTCACCAGAAAACATACTGATCAATGATCAAGCATTGTGGCTAGAACGCTGCACTTAATGGTAAGAGTCAGATGTAAGAGATGATAATGGAGGAGCTCAGGACAGTTGACTTTAGACTGTTGTGCAGTGTGCACCACATTCATTTTTACATTGCATATTCTATCTACTAGTTCTTCCACAAGTTGAAAACGGGCTGCTATATTATATGTCTTATTGTGTCCACTCTATCCATATATTACTGTAATTAGGAGGAGGATAGTAGTAGTAGTACTTTTATTTTTTTATTAACATAAGTAGAGAATGTGAAATAAGCCCTATATGTCTCCAGTCCTCATAGTACACAGCACAGTAATTAGGAAAGTATATATCCTCTTGATTCAGGCTATATTGAAGATAGAGTTGAATATTCTTGCCCACTTATGAACACAGTAGCACATTTAAAAGACTTAAAGGGACAGAAAGTTAAACAGATTTGTAAATTACTTCTATTTACAAATCTTAATCCTTCCAGTGCTTATCAGCTGCTGCATGCTCCAAGAGGAAATTGTATTGTTATTTTCTGTCTGACCACAGTACTCTAGTCAGGAACTGTCCAGAGCAGGAGAGGTTTGCTATGGGGATTTGTTCCTACTCTGGACAGTTCCTGACAAGGACAGAGGTATCAGCAGAGAGCACTGTGGTCAGACAAAAAATAACTATACTTCCTTTGTAGTATACAGCAATTGATAAGTACTAGAAGGATTAAGATGTTTTAATAGAAGTAATTTACAAATCTGTATAACTTTCTGGCACCAGTTGATTTGAAAAAAATTGATTTGTTTTCCACCTAAGTAACCCTATAAAGGAAAACTGTACTGAAAAACGGGAAAAAAAAAACTTTAATTCCCCTTCTGACGTTCCCCTGTTGCACCAATATCGGTGTCCCGGTCCTCTGATGCTGGTCTTCTTCCTGCTTCCTGGGAACAGTGAGTCATACTGTGCTCAGTGTATCGCCGGCCACAGCAATGTCCTGCCTCGCCCGGTGATAGGCTGAGCATGCTGTCATGTAAGGAGCCAGGGCAACAGGGGGAAGGCGGGGCCCAGGCTCCTTACATGACAGTGGGCTCAGCCTATCATTGGCCGAGGCGGGACATCCCTGCACAAGGCGATATGCTGAGCGCAGTATGACTCATCCTCCCCAGGAAGCAGACCAGCACCAGAGGATCTGGACACAGATATCGGTGCAACGGGGGAACGTCAGAAGGTGAGTTAAAGTTAGTTTTTTTAGTTTTTGCAGCTCGAGCACAGAGGTAATGGAAAAATATTCAGTACAGTTCTCCTTTAAGCACAGTAGAAAGTTCCTTAAGAACACTCCATTGTTCTGGCTTTAGATCCCAATAAACTACCTCCTTCAACTTGCTGCTGGCTAATTCACTTCTTCTTAAGTGTTCAACTAGTCCTCTAGCAGCACTGACTGCTCTTTTAATACCTGGATTCTCCATTGCAGCATGAATAATCAGCTACAAAATGTGGCCAGTGCAGCGGATACTGGACCATCCACGCTTCTCCTCCAGGATGTTCACATCAGCCACAATATTTGTAGCATTGTCATGCAACAGGCCAATTATTATTTTTAGCAGTTAATGTCAAATTTCAATAACTACCTTCTCCAAACATTCTGCAATGTATGCGGCTGTGTGATTCTCCTCCAGTGGCAAGGTTGTAAGACAGAATTCACGTTTCACTCATCCCCTATGTAGTAGCATGTAATTAATTGCTATGCAGGTCCATATGTCTGCAGTAATGCTAATTCTGCTCTTATTAGCACTAATGGTATCCTTTACATTATGAAAGCCTCTTTGTACTTCCTTTCCATTAGTTTGGGAAAATGTGCTCTGGAAGGAAGAGTTTATGCAGGATTTAGTACACCGACCAAGTTTCTGAATCCTTTGTCTTCAACAATGGACAGTGGCATGTCGCATGTCAGTGACTTACATTTTTAAAATAGAATCTGTTAGAACCAAGGCTTGTTGTGGTGTATATGGGGGATTGAGAAGCACATATTCACTCATAGAGCTCTGTCTTTACTGAAATGATTGAAAAGTAATATATTATTAATATGCAAAAAAAATAAAAATATTGCATAATATTAAGCATTATTAACTTACTTTTTTCATCCCCCTGTTAAGCCAACATGTTTTCTTTTCATATTCTCATGCATCAGTGTAGTGCTTCTGTGCCACGTAAGCTCTGCTTTGCACTTTGCAGTTGACTACATTGTTTGAAGGATGTAAGTTTTGTTTTCACGTGACTTGTTCGCTTGTTTTAAGATTCCTACTGAACATAGGGTTTTTTATTTTATCTAAAAAAAATATGTCTTGTGCATTTTCATCCCATTAATCGAATCAATAATCGACTAATTGATTTTACAAATCGTTAGTTGCAGCCCTAGTGCGAACTCCCATAACAGACTATTATATGCTAGTCACATATGATAAAACATAAAGGATAAGAAAAAGCCTGCTATGTCAATGTGATACAGTATATAATATACAGCAATGAAAATGTTCCCCTTACCTATTTATACATAACATTTGTTTAACCCCTTAAGGACTCAGCCCATTTTGGCCTTAAGGACTCAGACAATTTAATTTTTACGTTTTCATTTTTTCCTCCTCGCCTTCTAAAAATCATAACTCTTTTATATTTTCATCCACAGACTAGTATGCGGGCTTGTTTTTTGCGCGACCAGTTGTCCTTTGTAATGACATAACTCATTATATCATAAAATGTATGGCGCAACCAAAAAACACTATTTTTGTGGGGAAATTAAAACGAAAAACGCAATTTTGCTAATTTTGGAAGGTTTCATTTTCACGCCGTACAATTTATGGTAAAAATGACATGTGTTCTTTATTCTGAGGGTCAATACGATTAAAATGATACCCATTATTATATACTTTTATATTATTGTTGCGCTTAAAAAAAATCACAAACTTTTTAACCAAATTAGTACGTTTATAATCCCTTTATTTTGATGACCTCTAACTTTTTTATTTTTCCGTATAAGCGGCGGTATGGGGGCTCATTTTTTGCGCCATGATCTGTACTTTTTTTTGATACCACATTTGCATATAAAAAACTTTTAATACATTTTTTATACATTTTTTTTTTTAATAAAATGTATTAAAAAAGTAGGAATTTTTGACTTTTTTTTTTTCGTTCACGCCGTTCACCGTACGGGATCATTAACATTTTATTTTAATAGTTTGGACATTTACGCACGCGGTGATACCAAATATGTCTATAAAAAATGTTTTTTACGCTTTTTGGGGGTAAAATAGGAAAAAACGGACGTTTTACTTTTTTATTGGGGGAGGGGATTTTTCACTTTTTTTTACTTTTACTTTTACATTTTTTTTATTTTTTTTTTACACTTGAATAGTCCCCATAGGGGACTATTCATAGCAATACCATGATTGCTAATACTGATCTGTTCTATGAAAAGGACATAGAACAGATCAGTGTTATCGGCTATCTTCTGCTCTGGTCTGCTCGATCACAGACCAGAGCAGGAGACGCCGGGAGCCAGACGGAGGAAGGAGAGGGGACCTCCGTGCGGCGTTATGAATGATCGGATCCCCGCAGCAGCGCTGCGGGCGATCCGATCGTTCATTTAAATGGCGCACTGCCACAGATGCCGGGATCTGTATTGATCCCGGCACCTGAGGGGTTAATGGCGGACGTATGTGGATGTATTACATATTGTGGATGTATTACATATTTTTGTACGGTTACATGTTGTCCACAATAAATATGTTGTTATTTTGGATCCTAAGACTTTTGAATTTTCTGTCCATCTACTCTACTTTATTCTAAATGTTAATTTAAAACAATGTTATAGAATCATATTTACATGAAACAATATTTTATTTTACAAAAACCAAACACAAAAATTTTAACACACCAAGCCTTTCAAAAAATGAATTAAAAAAAATAAAAAATAATGACTACGTATGGCTTTTTCCTAAGCCAATTTTGGCTGGAGTATATTTAGTAGGTTTTTAAAGCCTTAGCGACTTTTTTGCGAATGTCGCGGTTGATACATTTCTGACTATGCCAAGTCAAAATGTTAAAAACGCTTATGTACGCCGATTATACCCCGATACACCCCCAGGAAAGGCAGGGGGAGAGAGGCCGTCGCTGCCCGCTTCTCTCCCCCTGCCTTTCCTGCTGCCGCCACTTCTCTCCCGCTGGCTATCTGCGCCGCTGCCCGTTCTCTCCCCCTGAGTATCGGTGCCGCCCCATTGCTGGCGCCGATAGCCAGGGGGAGAGAAGCGGCGCCGGCAATGGGGCAGCGGCGCCGACAGCCAGGGGGAGAGAAGGGGCAGTGGCACCCATTGCCGGCGCCACTGCCCCGTTGTCTCCCCCATCCCCGGTTGCATAATTACCTGTTGCTGGGGTCAGGTCCGCGCCGCTTCAGGCATCCGGTGTGCGTCCCCTGTGTCGTTGCTATGCACTGCACGGCGCGGCGCACTGACGTCATGCGCCGCGCAGCGCATAGCAACGACGCAGGGGACGCACACCGGAGGCCTGAAGCAGCGGACCTGACCCCGGCAACAGGTAATTATGCAACTGGGGATGGGGGGAGGCAACAGGGCAGCGGCAATGGGTGCCGCTGCCCCTTCTCTCCCCCTGGCTATCGGCGCCGGCAATGGGGCGCCGGCACCGATACTCAGGGGGAGAGGACGGGCAGCGGCGCCGATAGCTGCCTTAAATCATTGAACTGCAGCGGCTTATCGGCTTATAACACGAAGGTAGACTTTAGGCTAAAAAGTGCGTGTTATACGCCGATAAATACGGTATATATCTGCTTTATATGTGCAATATATTTGTTTCTGTACCATACTGCTGCTATATATGTACTCTGACAAATTGGTTGTTATAGAGGGTCCGGACCCAGGGTTTTTAACATGTACACAGCACTTTGGCACCTTGTGATTTTCTAAGTTCCCCTTTTGAGGCGGAGCGCATGCGCTGGCGTCCTCCCTTCGTGGAGCACGTCACATTACACTCCGGTTAGCCGACTTGTCAGCTGATCGGACTTGACGCGCAGCCAGGAATGGGAAGTGACGTTGCGGAGCCGTAGTCCATGTGCTGAGAGAGGCTGCAGGGAGACACAGGTGAATATATTTATGATCTTTAGGTTTTTCCTGCATGTTCATTGGTCCATGTCATATACATATACTACATCCTGCTAGTAGGACACCGCCCCTTGAGAAAGGCTTCTTCTTTAAAATGGCTACTGTGCTTTATCATTTGTCCATGGGAGCTTATTAGCATTTTTTTGGGAGATAGATGGGTTATTACTTGTGAGGATTATATATCCCGTAGTTATTCATTTTTTTGGTTTACACCTACTTTTTTGGTGTCTGTAATATTCTAATACGTCCAGTTGTGCTAACATGTCAGCAGCTGGGACATATGCATACGTGCTGGGGCGGGAAGGGGTTAAAGAGGACCTATGGCCAACCCCAAAAATTTATTTTAGGTCATTAATTAGCCCTGATTAAACACCTTTTTACAGTTTGTTGATACACCCTTCTGTTCCTGAGATATAAGGGTTTATAAATTGTCTGACAATTCAGGGAATTAATCAGATGAACCTAATTTTAAAATGGGAGTGAATATCAGGTGATGGCTGGCATTATACAGTTAGGGGGTGTGAAGGTTTTACACTGAGGGGCGTGACTGCCTAATACACATAGAATGTGTCGGCAGATGAGAATCATTTGGCCCATCTAGTCTGCCCAATAATCTGAATACTATCAATAGTCCCTGGTCTTATCTTATATGAAGGATAGCCTTATGGTTATCCCATGCATGTTTAAACTCCTTCACTGTAGTTGCAGCAACCACTTCTGCAGGAAGGCTATTCCATGCATCCACTACTCTCTCGGTAAAGTAATACTTCCTGATATTACTTTTAGGATAAACTTGGAGGATCAGAAAAAATTGCGAACACCTTTGGTGCCTGCACTGCTCGGTGGAAATTAGAATTTGTGTTTTCAGGAGTACAGTACCAAGAATTTATTGATACATGTAAACAGGCACAGACAGTAAAACAAGACGCGTTTCGGGAGCGAGCCCTCCCTTTTTCAATTGTGAGGATTAAGTTGCCTATGGATAACAGTACAAGGGGAGTTCTTATGGCGCATGGAAATGGTGCCAAGACCGTGGTCAGATGTCAAGGAGCACGATTACATTACAGTTACATAGATCATTTTACAGAAATTCCGGTGTAACATACATATGTTTAATAAAATGTATAATGTATGTTACACCGGAATTTCTGTAAAATGATCTATGTAACTGTAATGTAATCGACCGTTCTCCTTGACCTCTGACCCCGGTCTTGGCGCCATTTCCAAATGCCATAAGAACTCCCCTTGTACTGTTATTCATAGGCAGCTTAATCCTCACAATTGAAAAAGGGAGGGCTCGCTCCCAAAACGCATCTTGTTTTACTGTCCCTACCTGTTTACATGTATCAATAAATTCTTGGTACTGTACTCCTGAAAACACGTCTCGGAATCCTAATTTCCACCGAGCAGCGCCAAAGGTGTTCGCAATTTTTTCTGATCCTCCAAGTTTATCCTGTTCCATTGCCGACAGACCCCGCCAGGACATCGGCCAGGACACCAGCAGGTTGCAGCTCCGGGACTTCACACCGACTACCCCAAAGGAAAAGGGGTTACATGCATGATACCAAGTATCGCTCCAGGTGAGCATATTACCTATCCTTACCCTAACCTGAAACCACCCATCGGAATTACACGAGGCACTGCCCTCCATCTTCCTCCTTTTTTCCTAGATTTATATATCCTCTGATATTACTTTTAAACCTTTGCCCCTCTAATATAAAACTATATCCTCTTGTAGTTTTTCTTCTTTTAAATATGCTCTCCTCCTTTACAGTGTTGATTCCCTTTATGTATTTAAAAGTCTCTATCATATCCTCTCTGTCTCTTCTTTCTTCCAAGCTATACATGTTAAGGTCCTTTAACCTTTCCTGGTAAGTTTAATCCTGCAATCCATGTACTAGTTTAGTAGCTCTTCTTTGAACTCTCTCTAGAGTGTATATATATATATATATATATATATATATATATATATATATATATATATATATCCTTCTAGAGATATAGCCTCCAGTACTGCGCACAATCCTCCAAGTGAGGTCTCACCAGTGTTCTCATGAGCACTTCTCTCTTTCTACTGCTTATACCTCTCCCACACTCGCTGACTGTATAATCCCGCCTATTACCTGATATTCACTATCATTATAAAATTAAATTCTTGCCCATCTGGCTTATTTCCTGAATTGTCAGACAAACTATAAGCCCACATATCTCGGGAACAGAAGGGTGTATTGAGAAAAATTTAGTAAAAATAAAAAAAAAGGTGTGTGATCAGGGCACCCTAAGCTATTTATTGATAATGCAATCACGTTTTTGAGGGGTTTGCCACAGGCCCTCTACAAGAGCCTTAACTCCTTAAGGACTGAGTGTTTTTCAACTTTCGTTTTTTCTTCCTTACCTTTTAAAAATCATAACCCTTTCAATTTTGCACCTAAAAATCCATATAATGGCTTATTTTTTGTGCCACCAATTCTACTCTGCGGTGATATCAGTCATTTTACCCATAAATCTACGGTGAAACGGAAAAAAAAAATTGTGCGACAAAATTGAAGAGAAAACACCATTTTGTAATTTTTGGGGGCTTCTGTTTCTACACAGTACATTTTTCAGTACAAATGACACTATATTCTGTAGGGCCATATGATTAAAATGATCTCTTACTTATAGGTTTGATTTTGTCGTACTTCTGAAAAAAATGACTACATGCAGGAAAATTTATACGTTTAAAATGGTCATCTTCTGACCCCTATAACTTTATTTTTCCGCGTTTGGGGCAGTATGAGGGCTTATTTTTTGCACCATGATCTGGAGTTTTTAGCGGTACCATTTTTGTATTGATCAGACTTTTTGATCGCTTTTTATTAATTTTTTCATGATATAAAAAGTGACCAGAAATACGCTACTTTGGAATTTTTTGCACGTACGCCATTGATCGTGCGGTTTAATTAACAATATATTTTTATAATTCGGACATTTCCGCACGCAGCGATACCACACGTTTATTTTTATTTACACTTTTTTATGTGGAAAGGGGGGCGATTCAAGCTTTTATTAGGGAAGGGGTTAAATGATCTTTATTAACTTTTTTTTTGCAATGTTATAGCTCCCATAGGGGGCTATAACACTGCACTAACTGATCTTTTACATTGATCAATGGTTTCTCATAGGGAAACCATTGACCGATGATTCTGCCGCTTGACTTCTCATGCCTAGATCTCAGGCACTGAGAAGTCATTCAGCGATCGGACACCAGGAGGCAGGTAAGGGGACCCTCCTCATGTCCTACAGCTGTTTGGGACGCTGCGATTTTGCCGTGGTGATCCTGAACAGCCCCCAGAGCTAATTGGCAGCATTTTAGTTTCACTTTAGACGCGGCAATCAACTTTGATCGCCACGTCTAAAGGGTTAATAGCGCGCGGTACCGCGATCAGTGGTGCGCACTATTAGTCACGGGTCCTGGCCGTGTTAGAGGCCGGGCCCGACCCGCTATGACAGTACACTTATGTTTTTTGATGTGGGGTTTCTCATGTGTGTTATAGAACGGGAGCCGACTCAGGCCATACAGGTACGCCCTCAGTCCTCAATGAGTTAAAGGGGTATTCCAGTTGAAATTTTTTATTTTTTTAAATCAACTGGTGCCAGAAAGTTAAAACACATTTGTAAATTACTTCTATTAAAAAATCTTAATCCTTCCATTACTTATTAGCTGCTGAATACTACAGAGGAAATTATTTTCTTTTTGGAACACAGAGCTCTCTGCTGACATCACGAGCACAGTGCTCTCTGCTGACATCTCTGTCCATTTTAGAAACTGTCCAGAGCAGCATATGTTTGCTTTGAGGATTTTGTCCTACTCTGGACAGTTCCTAAAATGGACACAGATGTCAGCAGAGAGCACTGTGCTCGTGATGTCAGCAGAGAGCTCTGTGTTCCAAAGAGAAAATTTCCTCTGTAGTATTCAGCAGCTAATAAGTACTGGAAGGATTAAGATTTTTTTTAATAGAAGTAATTTACAAATCTGTTTAACTTTCTGGCACCAGTAGATAGAAAAAAAAATAAAAAAAATTTAAGTTTTTCCACCGGAGTACCCCTTTAATGAATGTCTCCCTGCCCACTTGGCATCCCTGCAACATATATGTAAAAGTCAGATCGGTTTATATGCCTACCAGAGGTCTCCTCACCTTTTCCGTGTGGGTCCTGGGGCAACGTGCAGATTGTCTGCCTAAGGAAGACTTTTAGTATGTCCACAATCACACTATAGCAATAGCATTATTCAGCATTAGCAATCCAAGCATTGCAAATAAAAAAAAAATTCACCTATAGGTGACTTAAAGTGCAACTTCAGCGATGGCTCAGGCATTAGGTTATTTGCTTAAATTTTGAAGCGGCCATTCAAGCCCTGCACGTGACAAATCCCATGCAAGTCTATGGGGCTTCTGCCAAATCCGTAGATTGAACTCCATAGTTTGCATTCATCACAAGTGTAAATACAATAAAAAAATAAAATAAAAAGAAATTAATATAAAAAAAGCGCCTCCCTTAATAAAAATTTACCCCCGCCATTTTTCTTAAAAATATAAGAAAAACCCTGCCACGTGTGGACATGTCCTATTAAAAGGTTTAGGATCCTGTATGGTTAATGGCATAAACCAAATGCCATAATTGCTATTATTGTTGTCACATCATATAAGAAATATGTATATCAAAAAAGTAAAATAAAGTGATCAGGGCCGTAGCAATATAGTCTGACTATTTTAATGATCTCCAGATAGGGTTTATTGGTATCTGCAGTACCAAAAATAGAGGAAAGAGAGGGTTTGATACCCTATTACATATTACAAATACATTAATTATCTGGCATCTATTTTAACAAGTTCTGGGTTTATATTACATTTTAATTGAGCACTTATTAGTTATACTTTAGGGGTACATCAAAAGGGGTGTTTTACCCCAGGCTACGGCCCTGGGGTTGAGTTAAATTGCATATAGAAGAGCCCCTTATGCCCTTTGGGGTGATTTAGTTCATAAAGAATATGTATAGGAGGTCAAAACTTAAACCAAAAGAAACATAAATAACGCTATTGTTTTGACCTACAGAATAAAGATCAGTTTTACCGTATAAAGTGAACTGTATAACATAACCCCCGAAATTTGCAAAATGGCATCTCCCCCATTCAAAAGGTGTCGTTGCAAACTGCAATTAGTCATGCAAACCA
Source organism: Hyla sarda (assembly GCF_029499605.1). Taxonomy (NCBI): domain Eukaryota; kingdom Metazoa; phylum Chordata; class Amphibia; order Anura; family Hylidae; genus Hyla; species Hyla sarda. The sequence goes on along the minus strand of NC_079193.1, from coordinate 214,077,973 downwards.
CAAGACCTCATAAGGCTTTTTTGATGGACAAATATCAGTTATGTATCTTAAAGGCTAAGGAATTAAAAAATGCTAAATTTAAATTGGTATCGACCTTAAAAAAGGGTGCTCCACTGGAAATTTTTTATTTTTTTTTTTAAATCAACTAGTGTCAGAAGTTTAAACTGATACGTAAATTTAAAAATCTTAATCCTTCCAGTACTTAGCTGCTGTATTCTGCACAGGAAGTTATGGGGATTTGCTCCTACTCTGGACAGTTCCTAAAATGGACAGAGGTGTCAACAGAGAGCACTGTGGTCAGCCAAAAAGAAAATTCAAAAAGAAAATAACTTAAGGACAAAACAGCAGCTGATAAGTACAGGAAGGGTTAAGATTTTTAAATAATTTATGAATCTGTTTAACTTTGACACTAGTTGATTTAAAAAAAAAATTTAAAAAAAAAGTTTTCCAGTGGAGTTCCCCTTTAAGGCCAAAACAGGCCACGTCCTTAATGCCTTAAGGACAAAGGGATTTTTCATTTTTGTACTTTTTTTTCGTCCTTGGCCTCTAATAGCCATAACACTTTCAATTTCCCACCTACAGACTACATAAGGGCTTGTTTTTTTTGCCCTACAGTGAAACAAAAAAGTTATTTGTGGGGCAAAATTGAAAAACAAATGCCATTTTGTAACTTTCGAGAGACTCCTTATGTACGGAGAACACTTGTTGGTACAAATGACTATTCTGTAGATCCATATGATTAACAATACCAAAGTATAGGTTGGATTCAAAAAAAATTAGTATGATGTACATCTTGGCAAAACATTAAACCTTTCTAATAGGGATCGACCGATTATCGGTATGGCCGATATTATCGGCCGATAATCACGATTTTGGGCATTATCGGTATCGGCAATTATCTTGCCGATAAGCCGATAATGCCCCGCCCCCCGCACCGCCACCCCCTCGACCCGCCGCACCGCACCTCCGACCCACCGCACCGCGTCGCACCCCCCACCGTGATGCTAGGCGGTATACCGGTATGGATTTTTTCCCATACCGCTATACCGGTCGGGCCCCTCCCCCACCCTCCGAGTGAATAAAAAAATTAAACTTACCCGTAATGGGGGTGGTCCAGGCCATCCTTCCTTCATGTAGTGTCCGGGGGCGTTCCGGGTGGTCCGGTCCGGGCTGTCCTTCTCCGGCGGGCCTCTTCTCCACTCCGGGCAGGCTCCGGCCTAGTATGCTGCATAGACGCTGCTACGCCGTGACGTCAGGTGCATCGCTGCGCACGGGCGTCACTGCGCAGCGACGTCTATGCAGCGTACTAGGCCGGAGCCTGCCCGAAGTGGAGAAGAGGCCCGCCGGAGAAGAAGGACAGCCCGGACCAGACCACCCTCCACCCGGAACGCCCCCGGACACTACAGGAACGATGGATGGATGGCCCGGACCACCCTGACAGGTAGGGGAGAGAAGCAGGTGGTGGCGGCGGCGGCCTATGATCTGCAGCGGTGTCGCAGGGGGTTAAATAGCCGATAACTTATACCGGAATATCGGTATAAGTTATCGGCTATCGGCCCTAACCTGCACCGATTATCGGTATCGGCCCTAAAAAACCGATATCGGTCGATCCCTACTTTCTAATATACTTTCATAAGAAAATATTTCCTTTTTATAGAAATTATGGCTTATAAAATTATGGCTTTGTCCAAGTTGAGGCACAGGCATGGACAAAGTCCAGTAAGTGAGAGTGGGCTAGCCGAGTGAGCCGATAGCACTCATGTAACGAAGCAAAAGCAGGAGGTCCAGCACTTCAAAATATGCAGCTTTTATTGTGAAATCAACATGTACAAGCAGTTGTCAGACACGTTTCGAGCGCATGCGCTCTTCCTCGGTCCGAGGAAGAGCGCATGTGCTCAAAACGCGTCTGACAACTGCTTGTACGTGTTGGTTTCACAATAAAAGCTGCATATTTTGAAGTGCAGACCTCCTGCTTTTGCTTCGTTTCGTGGTTTGTGACAGGAGAGAGCACAGAGGAGTGCTACCAGACGGGGGAGAGCACAGAGGAGTGCTACCAGACGGGAGAGAGCACAGAGGTGTGCTACCAGACGGGAGAGAGCAAAGAGGTGTGCTATCAGACGGGAGAGAGCAAAGAGGTGTGCTATCAGACGGGAGAGAGCAAAGAGGTGTGCTATCAGACGGGAGAGAGCAAAGAGGTGTGCTATCAGACGGGAGAGAGCAAAGAGGTGTGCTATCAGATGGGAGAGAGCAAAGAGGTGTGCTATCAGACGGGAGAGAGCAAAGAGGAGTGCTATCAGACGGGAGAGAGCAAAGAGGAGTGCTAGCCCACCCTCACTTACTGGACTTTGTCCATACCTGAGCTTCAACTTGGACAAAGCCATGATTTCTATAAAAAGGAATTAACATTTTCTTATGAAGTACCGGTATATTAGAAAGGTTAATATTTTGCCAAGATGTACAACATATAAAAAGATTTTGTATCTGACAGTGTCCATTTCAAAAGAGGTTCTTCAGCAGCTGTAGCAATGTCGCTTACAGCAGAAAATCATAAACCGTGATGAAGAAAATTTTCTTTAAGAAGAGGAAAGATAATCAATAGCTAAATAGCGGGCAGGAATCTCCTCTTAGTGCATTTATACAGGTCATAGAACTCAGAGGAGATGTCAGATATACTTTAGGGCACATTATTTTGAAGTAGTACATATTTATGGAAAGTGAAATTTGTTTACAGCTTATGGTTGTTGCTGATATAGCAAATGTCAAATTATGTAAAAGTTGCAGTTTACGTTCTGGTGTTTTGGAAATGGGAGACAAGAGGCACTACAAGTCATGATTTAGTAATACACACTTGGCAGCGTTATGGAGTGCGGCACTAGAAACTATAAATAGTTACTGTTCGCTAATCTTTGCCTTGTATATAAACACTTACACAAACTATAAAGCCAACCATCAATGAGAAAACAACATGGACTGGTAAACCTTGGCCTCTGTACACTAAACAGATGCTGAAGTATACAACAGTGGAGGAGAAGCAGGACTTTAATAATCATGTAAAAATCAGAAAGTGCATAGAAGAAATACTGTAAAGTGCATAAGTTACACCCCGAAAGGGCGAACACAAACTGTGCAAGCCTTCTGTTATATTAGTTGCCCAGAATACTGCCAACAGCCATACCCAACCAAGCAAGCATCTTGCACCCCTGCCTATATAAGAGTGCTCTGCAACCTGCAGCTCTCAAGCTGTTACTACAAGTCCCAGCATGTCATTACAGTCTACAGCTTCAGGGACCTGATGTTCCATAAATTGCAGAGCACTGTTAGTATGTTATCCCTTGTTACAAGCCATGATTACAAAAGATGTTGTCCTTCAGACAGGTTTTTTTTAAATCCCGAGAGAGCAAAGATAGCAAATATGGCCACTAGAGATGTCCGAACTTACAGTAAATTCGATTCGTCACGAACTTCTCGGCTCGGCAGTTGCTGACTTTAGCCTGCATAAATTAGTTCAGCTTTCAGGTGCTCCGGTGGGCTGGAAAAAGTGGGTACAGTCCTAGGAAAGAGTCTTCAAGGACTGTATCCACCCTTTCCAGCCCACCAGAGCACCTGAAAGCTGAACTAATTTATGCAGGAAAAGTCAGCAACTGCCGAGCCGAGAAGTTCATGACAAATCAAATTTACTGTAAGTTTGCTCATCTCTAATGGCCACTTTTACAGTCACAGTTTGTCACCCAGCTTTTTATATAATGTAGAGAACAACACTATTTGTAATACACATTGGTTGAAAAAATAAATGTGTATTTTGTGGTGAAAAAAATGTTGTCTTGTGCCTGCAGCTATTGCTTGTGTGCAGACACAAAATACAGGAAGTGTGGACAGGACAAATAGGGCTCTGTGCAGGCTTCTGGTCTGTTAGTCAGCCTGCTGTGTGAGCCGGGGGCGTATTATAGAGCCTAAGCGCACAGAGCCCTGCTTGTCCACTCACACTTCCTGTAATTTGTTCCAGTCGAGACTACAAGCAATAGCTGCAGGAACAAGACATTTTTTTCACCCAACATATACACATTTTATAAAATATATACATTATCTACATTATATAACACATTTTTGAAAGTGACAGTGCCCAATTAATGGTAAATCTACCCTATATAATAACCAATCCATCAACCCATGGACCTGCATAACTGGATGTACTTGTCCTTCAGGAGTCTAAAAAAGCTGAGTGATATTCCTGTACGAGCAGTATTGGGAACCATATTGGTTGTCATACCCCCATTAACAATGTCACAAAGTGCTGAATAAAGTTTAACAAACTAACAGTCTGTCAAAAGTCATCTTAAGGCGTAGGATTACTTTCTTTTCTTCATTTTTGTTGCTTGAATGGAAATAAAAACGGGATATACTTCATGACTATATACAGCAGAAATGTTGCTAAGTGCCATAGCCCGGCTCCACAGAAGCCTAATTTATTCGATCATGCCTATATTAGATAATTCACAGATCATGTGCAATATTTCGTGACAAGATATAGTTGTTAGAGACATAGTTAACCCCTTACTAAGTACTATTATGACAAGGAAATGTGAGCCAGTTACTTAAAGGAGTCGTCCAGCTTAGAAAAGGATAAGGAATGAGCGTCAAATCAAAGGGGTCCGACTGCAGGGAATACCCGCAATTTCCTGCCTGGTGCCCCAGCTCTTCTCCTACACGGAGCTGTGTCGAGGGTGAGTGCACACCCTTGCTCTGTGCAAGAGGAGAGCCATGGTGCTGGGGAGGATATGGGGTGGGAATCCCAGCAGTCGGTCCCCCACATTGTTGCCTTTGTAAAGGGGATATCATTTTCTAAAGCTGGATTGCACCTTTAACATTGGAAATGATGTCCTCAATAGACAGACAATGTGTCATTGTCCTACACAGCTCCAGACAGGTGGAAGACGCCACAAGTCTCCCTTAGATCCAGTGCTACTATAAAACTGCACTGTGTAGTAGATGTCACAACTGGGCTGTGCACACACTGCCTGGAAGCAGGGGGATGTTTCTCCATTACAACGTACAACTATTTCCGATCAGTGAGGGGCAACCGTCTGCCCAAAAGGTGCTAGCCCACTTATTGCCATTGAGTCTTAAAGATGAGAATGCAGTGACCCATTAACCCTTTAAGAACCACGTGTCTGTGCTGCAGGTGACATTGCTTGGCGCTACCAGTGCTGCGGACCCTCACATTCCTCCTCTGGGCTTGAGGGCTGGACCTCAGGGGGTAGGTTCCGCTGACAGCTCACAGTGTAGTTTACTCCCTTGTTGTTGTCCCAAATCTCTCGGCCATGACTTGTTGTGAAGCATATGGCAAAGTGTATGAGAGAGGTAGCAGGTGGGTAACACAGGCTAAAGTGGAAGCGTTGGGTGCCAGGGGCAGGACTATGCTGGGCAGCAGATGCAGGGCAGTCCAGGAAAGACAACCATTCATTAAAGGTGTATCTGACTTTAACCTGGCCATTCTCTCCGGGGTCCTGCACTAGGATGTGCCCTTTTACCCCCCAGACAGAGGCAGACACCTGCTCTAGACACACCTGCTGCTCCTCCAGCCTGGCCAGCAGGTCCGCAGGGATGGGGCACTCTGACACACACATGTCCTCCAGCAGATCCAGCTCTGGCCTTGGCATTGCCACTGTTGGTGGGTAACTCTGCAGCCTTGCTAGTACAGCCTGGGGCACCAGCGGCTCATCAGAGGGCAGAAAGTGCTTGATACTGGCCAGACATAAGCCAATGGAGTCCGCAAACTGCACCCTCTTCTTCAGCTTACAGCAACACATGAGGGAGTCGTCCTCGTCCTCCACATCAGCCTCGGGGATGGAGTTCCACGGCAGTGACTTTGCCCTCCTGCGGGGGGAGCCCTCCATGCTCAGGTGCTCGGGGTAACTGGCATCAGGAAAGTGCAGTTTGGCGTCTAGGTGATTGCGTGGCAGGGGCATCATCCTGTGACCGCTATACCCGTGCACGGATGGCACTCCTCTCGCCGCCAGGTTGAGGGCGCTCAGTCTCCTGAGTAGTTCCCCGGGGTCCTGCTCCGACGAGGTGGGCACATATTTGCCCTCAGGTGCTGCACTATACAGGGCTGGCTCCTGGCACGCTCCCTTGTCCCTGCAGTCATGGTCGTTCATAGTGACCGCACAGCCCCGGGGCGGCTCCGGGAGGTGTTCAGCTTCTCGTTGTTCTGGAGTCGCCTCATACGCAGCAATGTCCTCCTGAGCGGACAGGCGCAGACCCTGCATCTCCATGTGGGACCGGTGTATTACACTGCACGGAGCCGAGAGGAGCCCGCCAGGTCCCGGACGTTAGCGGCGCTGTGTAGTGAGAGGCAGCCGGTGCTTCCATCCCATCCCTCTGGGTCACAGCGTCCGTGCCGAGCACCATGTACTGAGAACTCCCAAACTTCCTCTCAGCAACAGGCAGGAAGCGTCTCCTCCCCCTGGCGCCTCCCCGCACTGTGCGCGCTTCACTATTTGATGGGTGAAATAAAGTTTATCGGAAACAGGTTACACATAGTAATAGGGCCCCCAGTGCCTGATAGTCTGCCGTGAGGTGTTACCCATAGCAACCTGTCAGCCACGGCTCTGTCTGATGATCATGGAGGCCAGCAACATGTTTAGCCTCAGCCTTTCTCTTAACCCCTTAAGGACCGGGGGTTTTTCCGTTTTTGCATTTTCGTTTTTTGCTCCTTGCCTTTAAAAAATCATAACTCTTTCAATTTTGCACCTAAAAATCCATATGATGGCTTATTTTTTGCACCACCAATTCTACTTTGTAATGACGTCAGTCATTGTGCCCAAAAATCTACGGTGAAACGGGAAAAAAAATCATTGTGAGACAAAATTGAAAAAAAAAAACGCCATTTTGTAACTTTTGGGGGCTTCCGTTTCTACGTAGTACATTTTTCGGTAAAAATGACACCTTACCTTTATTCTGTAGGTCCATATGATTAAAATGATACCCTACTTATACAGGTTTGAATCATAACTTCATGCAGAAAAATTTATACGTTTAAAATTGTCATCTTCTGACCCCTATAACTTTTTTATTTTTCCGTGTATGGGGCGGTATGAGGGCTCATTTTTTGCGCCGTGATCTGAAGTTTTTAACGGTATCATTTTTGCATTGATAGGACTTATTGATCGCTTTTTATTTATTTTTTCATGATATAAAAAGTGACCAAAAATGCACTATTTTGGACTTTGGAATTTTTTTGCGCGCACGCCATTGACCGAGCGGTTTAATTAACGATATATTTTTATAATTCGGACATTTCCGCACGCGGCGATACCATTTATGTTTATTTTTATTTTTATTTACACTGTGTTTTTTCTTTTATGGGAAAAGGGGGGTGATTCAAACTTTTAATAGGGAAGGGGTTAAATGATGTTTATTCACTTTTTTTTGCAGTGTTATAGGTCCCATAGGGACCTATAACACTGCACACACTGATCTCCTATGCTGATCACTGGTTTCTCATAAGAAACCAGTGATCGATGATTCTGCCGCATGACTGCTCATGCCTGGATCTCAGGCACTGAGCAGTCATTCGGCGATCGGACAGCGAGGAGGCAGGTAGGGGCCCTCCCGCTGTCCTGTCAGCTGTTCGGGATGCCGCGATTTCACCGCGGCTATCCCGAACAGCCCACTGAGCTAGCCGGCATGCTTTCGGTTTCACTTTAGACGCGGCGTTCAACTTTGAACGCCGCGTCTAAAGGGTTAATAGCGCGCGGCACAGCGATCAATGCCGCGCGCTATGAGCCACGGGTCCCGGCCGTTGTTAGAGGCCGGGCCCGAACCGCTATGACGCGGGGCCACGCCGTGGCCCCGCGTTATAGATCGGGAGTGGACACATGACGTTCCAGTACGTCATGTGTCCTTAAGGGGTTAAAGGGTTAACATATACCTACACCAAACTGAAATGAGAGGCAATGGGGGAAATTTATCATAACTTGTGTAAAGGAAAAGTTGCTGAGTTGTCCATAGAAACCAATCAGATCGCTTCTTTCATTTCTGAAAAGGGTTCTGAAAAATGAAAGAAGCGATCTGATTGGTTACTATGGGCAACGCAGCAACTTCTCTGGACAGGTTTTGATAAATCTCCCCTTATATGTATGTAAATCCCAATATTTTTTTTAATAAAGTGTGACAAAAAAGCAGCAATTTTGCACTTTTTTTTTACATTCACGCCGTTCACTGTACGGGATCGATATTTTAATAGTTTGGACATTTACGCATGTGGTGATACCAAATATGTATATTAATTATTATTTTTTTACACTTTATGGGGTAAAATGGGAAAAAACGCCATTTTACTTTTTTATTGGGAGAGGGGATTTGTCAAATTTTTTTTTTTACTTTTCAGTTTTTTACTTTTTTCTACTTTTATTTTTACACTTTAATAGTCCCCATAGGGACTATTTACAGAAATCCTTTGATTCCTAATACTGTTCAGTGCTATGCATAGGGCATGGCACTGATCAGTATTATCGGTCATTTTCTGCTCTGGTCTGCTCGATCTCAGACCAGAGCAGAAGACCCGTGTAAGGTGGCGGAGGCAGGTGAGGGGACCTCCGTGCGCCACTCTGAATGATCGGATTGCCGTGGCAGCGCTGTGGTCGATCCGATCATCTATATTTCTGACCGCACTACCGCAGATGCTGTGATCTGTATTGATCACGGCATCTGAGGGGTTAATGGCAGACATCTGCGCGATTGCGGATGTCGGACATTACCGGCGGGTCCCTGGCTGCGACTAGCAGCCGGGACCAGCCGCGCATGATCCTAGCATCGCTCCGATGCTCGCGGTCATGTACAAGAAGTAAATATACATCCTGGTGCGCTAAGTACCGCAGCACCAGGACGTAAATTTACGTCCTTGGTCATTAAGGGGTTAAACAGTCTTGCCAGTAGAGCTGTGGGAAGGCACTACTATAGAGGAACAATACCTGTATGACCATTTTCATGACAACTGTTATACTATACAAAATTCATTCCAGTACACATGTTGGCAGGGCATGCCGCCTTCTTTTGTTACTCTTTTGTTTACTTTTTATGTATGCCTTTTGAAAGGTATAAAAAAAGTTAAAGATTTTATACTCTATTTTATACTTTATATTCTAAAGAATCCCTTTCATTTAAAAAAAATCTTTCGACATCACAGAAGCACGTGAAAACTTTTAATTGGTCAGGGTCTCAGTGCTGACAACTCTACCAATTAGGAGGACGAACAAGGTTAAACGTGCGGTAGCATCTTTGTCTGACTGCTCTATTTATAGTCTATGGGGCAGCGAGATAAGGATTGCTGACAGCCTGGGAGTACAGCATGCTACCACAGCACTAAGCACTAAGAACTCTGATTAAAAAAAACTTTTGACATGCCCATGTGAAAGGGTGCATTCACAGTCACGATTTTGTGATACAGTTCCTGTATACGGTTTTGTATGTGAAAACCGTATGCCCCGTATCGGAAACCTTATACATTGAATTTTCATACAAAACCGTACACACCAAGATGCATCCGGTCGTGTACGGTTTTGTGCTTGTACGTTTTTTTCCATGACCGCAAACCGTAGTCTACTACTTTTTTTGTCCTGTTTCAAAACCGTATAAGCAGCGCATTCGGTCTTTGTTAACATTGTTGTTAATTCAACACATATGCAAACCACATGTGTTAGCAGTGGAATACGTTTTTTGTATACAATTTTGTCTTGCACATGCTCAGTAGAAGTGTTGACCTTTCTGAAGAGTACTAGAACTTGCTACAAATGTGGTGGCCCAGTACAGGAGTTGCACCCCTGTACCCTTGCTGCCCTGTCAGACAACCTCTATACAGTGACCCCTGGGCCCCCCCTGCACCTGTACCCTATGTATATTCCTAAGTGCCTGTGTTGTATAGTGTATTGCCTATAAAATGTGTTATACCTTTGAGAGATGTTGTCGTGTGATTGTCACCCGGGAAGGTACCAGTGCCATGTAACCTACAGGGTGACCTATGGGACCCCTCTGGAGTTTCCCCCATATAAGCCCTGGGTGGAGCCTCTGCTCTGTCTTTTTCTGCTTAGCTGAGTTGCAGTAAGGTCAAGTTCTGTCAGAGTGTGTCTGGAGTCCAGAAGAGGCCTAAAGTCTACCACGCAGCCACGGATCCTAAAGTCCACTACCCACAAGGTCCAAGTCAAAACCCGGTAAGCTACAAACGGTGTATAGTCAGTCTCAGTCAAGTCAGTCCAAGTCAATCTGTCTCAAGTCAGTGTGGCTCTGCAGCAAATTGTCCCAGTCCACCATAACTCCCAGCAAGCCCTGTGGTCTCAGTAAAGCTGCCGTTGTTTTGTAACTTGGTGTCGGAGTCATTATTTGCCCCCGTGCCTAGCCCAGGATCCAGCGGCCTACCTTCGGGTGGTGAAGCAGTTAAACCACACCTTGGCGTCACAAACACAGGGGGTTAAAGCCATCTGCCCCTAGGGTAATTCCATCTGCCCTGCATCACACCCTCACCACACAAATGTCTGGCAAGGATCTCCATGGTGATCTGAACAGACCCACACCTATTTTTATAAACCATAAGGCATATTTTCTGCTGACCTGGCTGCGTATTGGGGGAGATTTATCAAAACCAAAGGATAGGGCATAAGATGTCTGATCACAGGGGTCCCGCCACTCCCTTCATTCCACTCTCTGTCTATGGGACATGAATGGAGGAAGCGTGGCAGCTGTAGTCATCCGGGACTTCGTTCCTTGCACGGATGACTGGGGTGCCGTGCTGGAGATCGCGGAGGTCTCTTCGCTGGGGATAGGGGATAAGATGTTTTTTGGCAGAGTACCCCTTTAATTATTAACCATATTTAGAAAATTTGGTTTGGTTATTCATTTATACCACTACTGGAACAACCCACACGCCAAAACAAGCTGCTAAATGATCTGCTTCCTCAGGCAAAAGTCAGAAAAAGGTAAGTCTACCTGTATGTGCACTTTACGTAAAGGGGTATTCTGTTGCTAGACATCTTATCCCCTATCCAAGTATACGGGATAAGATGTATGATTGCAGGGGGTCCGACCACTGGCACTTTTTTTCTGAACACCAGCAGTGCTAGGCTTCAGCTGGCTGTTGCTGATATGCCTCCTCCATTCACGGCTATGGGAGACAGGGGGAGATACAGTGTTTCTGTAAATGTGTGTGTATACAGCGTGTAGGTATCTCCAGTTCACCCATTGTCATGAATGCAAGTGGTGTCACGACCACAACTTTGGGCTGTAGTCGCTATCATCGTGCATGGAGTGGATTTTGCTCTGTGTTGAGGATAACTGGAGTGCCGAGCAGGAGATTGCGGGTGCTCCGGTTGCTGTGATCGGTCCAGCAACCTTATCCTCTATCCTGTGGAAAGTTCCCATTTAACACTATTTATGTATAATTTTTTTTTATATTCTAAAAAAACATTTTTTTTAAATGAAACATTTTATCCTCAATTGACATAAGGCTTATCTTTTCCTCATATTACAGTCCATAAAAAAACTAAAATAAGATAAATATGCTGTGGATCCCAGAAACTTCGAAACCGATGATGTGATTATGTCCAAGAAAGGACTTTGTTGTGGGATAAAGCCAACCCAAAGCATGCCGACAATGCCCACACATAGAATGTGGTTAGAGATTTACCAATTTCTCTTCCTGATTTTATAATTTATGGAAAATCACTACAAGAAGTTATTAGTAAGATATATCTCTATATTTTTTTTTTACAGGGCGAGAGGTGGGTGTGATACAAGAGGTGATTATTAGAATAGCTATCACCATGAACTGCAGCGTGATATGTTTAAAAGTCACGTAGAATCTCGTAGGCCATGACTTGCCCCGAGATTGATGCCTTCATTAGTGTGAATGCCCAAATTCCCATTGACTTATATTGGGCTTGTAGTATTAAGACTCCTAATTGCATCAGTCGTGTGGCTACTCTCAGGCTACGCAATTGTCAGAAATGTTTATGTTACACTCTGCGCTCCGTCCGCAAGCTCCAGCCGTGAGCGCAGTGTCCCTGTGTCCCCGTCGGGCGCGCCCGCATGCGAATCCCAGTCCGTCAATCACCACGCTCCGCTGCCTCTGTGTCTCAGCTCCGGCGTGTCCCCGTCTCCTAGGGCGGACGTGCCGGAGCTTTGAAATTTAACCCCTTAAGGACCAGGCCATTTTACACCTTAGGACCAGAGCGTTTTTTGCACATCTGACCACTGTCACTTTAAACATTAATAACTCTGGGATGCTTTTACCTATCATTCTGATTCCAAGATAGTTTTTTAGTGACATATTCTACTTTATGTTATTGGTAAAATTTTGTCGATACTTGCATTGTTTCTTAGTGAAAAATTCCAAAATTTGATGAAAAAATTGAAAATTTTGCATTTTTCTAACTTTGAAGCTCTTTGCTTGTAAGGAAAATGGATATTCCAAATAAGTTTTTTTTTATTCATATATGCAATATGTCCACTTTATGTTTGCAGCAATTTTCCAATTTTTCACAAAATCACAATTTTTCAGGGACCAGTTCAGGTTTGAAGTGAATTTGAAGGGTCTTCATTTTAGAAATACCCCACAAATGACCCCATTATAAAAACTGCACCCCTCAAAGTATTCAAAATGACATTCAGTAAGTGTTTTAACCCTTTAGGTGTTTCACAGGAATAGCAGCAAAGTGAAGGAGAAAATTCACAATCTTCATTTTTTACACTCGCATGTTCTTGCAGACCCAATTTTGGAATTTTTAAGGAAAAAATGTATACTTATATTTGTAGCCCAATTTCTCTTGAGTAAGCACATACCTCATATGTCTATGTAAAGTGTTCAGCGGGCGCAGTAGAAGGCTCAGAAGCGAAGGAGCGACAAGGGGATTTTGGAGAGTACGTTTTTCTGAAATCGTTTTTGGGGGGCATGTTGCATTTAGGAAACCCCTATGGTGCCAGAACAGGAAAAAAAACACATGGCATACCATTTTGGAAACTAGACCCCTTGAGGAACGTAACAAGGAATAAAGTGAGCCTTAATACTCCACAGGGGTTTCACGACTTTTGCATACTTAAAAAAAATAATAATAATAATTTCACTAAAATGTGTGTTTCCCCCCAAATTTCACATTTTTGCAAGAGTTAATAGCGGAAAATACCCCACAAAATTTGCAACCCCATTTCTTCTGAGTATGGAGGTACCCCATAACTTGACCTGAAGTGCACTACGGGCGAACTACAATGCTCAGAAGAGAAGGAGCCATATTTGGCTTTTTGAGAGCAAATTTTGCTTGGGGGGCATGTCGCATTTAGGAAGCCCCTATGGTTCCAGGACAGCAAAATAACCCCAACATGGCATACCATTTTGGAAACTAGACCCCTTGAGGAACGTAACAAGGGGTACAGTGAGCATTTACCCCCCACTGGTGTCTGTCAGATCTTTGGAACAGTGGGCTGTACAAAATTTTTAATTTGCACTGCCCACTGTTCCAAAGATCTGTCAGACACCAGTGGGCTGTAAATTCTCACTGCACCCCTCATTACATTCCGTGAGGGGTGTAGTTTCCGAAATGGGGTCACATGTGTTTTTTTTTTTTTTTTTTGCATTTGTCAAAACCGCTGTAACAATCAGCCACCCCTGTGCAAATCACCTCAAATGTACATGGTGCACTCTCCTTTCTGGGCCTTGTTGTGCGCCCCCAGAGCACGCCCACATATGGGGTATCTCCGTAGTCGGGAGAAATTGCATTACAAATTTTGGGGGGCTTTTTTCCCTTTTACCTCTTGTCAAAATGAAAAGTATAGGGCAACCAGCATGTTAGTGTAAAAAATTTATTTTTTTACACTAACATGCTGGTGTAGACCCCAACTTCACCTTTTCATAAGGGGTGAAAGGAGAAAAAGCCCCCCAAAATTTGTTAGGCAATTTCTCCCGAGTACGGCGATACCCCATATGTGACCCTAAACTGTTGCCTTGAAATACGACAGGGCTCCAAAGTGAGAGCGCCATGCCCATTTGAGGCCTGAATTAGGGATTTGCATAGGGGTATTCTATGCCAGTGATTCCCAAACAGGGTGCCTCCAGCTGTTGCAAAACTCCCAGCATGCCTGGACAGTCAACGGCTGTCCGGCAATACTGGGAATTGTTGTTTTGCAACAGCTGGAGGCTCCATTTTGAAAACAGTGTCGTACCAGACGTTTTTCATTTTTATTGGGGAGGGGAGGGGGGCTGTGTAGGGGTATGTGTATATGTAGTGTTTTTTACTTTTTATTTTATTGTGTGTTAGTGTAGTGTAGTGTTTTTAGGGTACAGTCACACTGGCGGGGGATTACAACGAGTTTCCCGCTGCGAGTTTGAGCTGCCGCGCAAAATTTGCTGCATCGTAACTTGCAGCCTGATACTCACTGTAAGCCCCCTGTCCATATGAATGTACCCTGTACGTTCACAGGGGGGGGACCTCCAGCTATTGCAAAACTACAACTTCCAGCATGCACAGTCTATCAGTGCATGCTGGTAGTTATAGTTTTGCAACAGCTGGAGGCATACGGGTTGGGAAACACTGAGTTAGGAAACAGACAATGTTTCCCAACCAGTGTGCCTCAAGTTGTTGCAAAACCACAACTCCCGAACATTCTCAGGCATGCTGGAAGTAGTAGTTCGACAACATCTTTAGAGCCAGATGTTGCCGAACTACAACTCCCAGCATGCTTGGAGTTGTAGTTTTGCAACATCTGGAGGACTACAGTTTGCAGACCACTAATACAGTGGTTCCCAATCTGTGCCCTTCCAGATGATGCAAAACTACAACTCCCAGTATGCCAAAACTGTCCAAGCATGCTGGGAGTTGTAGTTCTGCAAAATCTGAAGGGCCAGATGTTACAGAACTACAACTCCCAGCATGCCTGGACAGTAAGGGCATGCTGAGGATGGTGTAGTTTTGCAACATCTGGAAGGGCACAGTGGTCCCAAAACTGCGGACCTCCAGATGTTGCAAAACATTGTAGTATACAGGGTCCCAATACAGCAATGTATGTCGCTTTACGGCGACATGCATTGCTGTAAAGGGCCCGACTGCGGCTGAAGATCCACTCACCTGTCGCCGCCATCGCTGGGATCCGGGTCTTCAGGGACGAGGTAAGTACCGGGGCCGGGCCCCAGCACTCCCCCGTCCCCCGCCGCGTCCTCCGGTCTTCCTCCCGTCCTCTCTGGACTTCCAGGGGCCGGGCAGGGCGGGAGGAAGTAACCGCCCCCTCCCCCTGCGATTGGTCGGTTAGCTAACCAACGGATCGCAGGGGATAGGAGGAGGTGGCAGGCTTGCCACCTCGCTCCTAGCCTCCAGCATGGTCCTGGCTGTCTGTGACAACCGGGATCATGCAAAATTACCGGGCGGTCGGGTCACAGAGACCCGATCAGCCCGGTATCGCCGCAGATCGCAAGGGCGATTTCCCTTGCGATTTACGGCGATCGCCGACATGGGGGACCTACATGGCCCCCCTCGCGTTTTCCCTGGATGCCTGCTGAAGGATTTCAGCAGGCATCCGATTCCGATCTCTGCCCGGTGTGCGGCAGGGACCGGAAAACGCCAGGCCCAGGGTGCCATGAGGTCCCAGGACGTCATTGGTCCTTAAGTGGTTAAAGGGCCAGTGCGCCCATAATTAGTGTTTGCACCTGCACCTCCCACACTTCCCTGCCGGATCTTCAGTGCCCCTAGCCTGAGATTAAGCGTTCCATTTTGCCTGTTGCCTTACCTGTGTATCCAGACCTTCCCGCTACGTTATTTGACTCCACACCTGTGCTGCCTGCCTTGACCTTCTGCTACATTTGACTACGCTACTGCCTTATCCTCTGGTACCTCGCCTTGCCCAACTACCTGTGTGGCCGAGCCTTGTCAGGGGGTAGCGACCTGGGTGTCGCCTGCCGCAGCAAGCCCACCCTACCTTACGGCGGGCTCTGGTGTAGACCAGCGGGACCTTAGACTCCGCTCCCTGATACGGTCCATGTCATCAGCCACTCAGGTTAAAGGATCCACATCCAGCTCCATTACAGCAAGATCCGGCCATGGATCCCGCTCGGGTTCCTCTGCCAGATCATTCGGATCTCACTTCTATCGTGGCGCTCCAGTCACAGCAGTTGGCCCAGCAGGCACAGCAGTTGAGCCGGTTATCCGCCATGATGCAGCAGTCGCTAACTGCTCATCAGCAACGATCACAACCACAGCCTCCTCCTGCTCCAGTGCTGCCGTCTCCTCCGGAACGAAACTCCGCTTGTCTATTCCAGAGAAATATGAGGGGGATCCCAAGTCTTGTCGTGGTTTCGTGACTCAGTGCTCCATGCACATCAAACTCATGGCGGAACAGTTCCCTACGGAACAAGACCTTCTGCTAAATTTGACTACGCTACTGCCTTATCCTCTGGTACCTCACCTTGCCCAGCTACCTGTGTGGTCGAGCCGTGTTGGGGGTAGCGACCTGGGTGTCGCCTGCCGCAGCAAGCCCATCCTGCCTTGCGGTGGGCTCTGGTGAAGACCAGCAGCATCTTAGTCAGGGCCGGCCTTTGGGGTGTGCGAGCTGTGCGGGCGCCATAGCAACAGGGGCACAGGGCACCATGGCAACAGGGGCACCGGGCAGCCGACACAGCTTGCAGCCCCCGTCACATTCTGGACATCCCTGTGTCCCGAAAAATCTTTTCAGAACACAAGGATGTCCCGGCGATTACCTCTCTGTGGTGGCCCCCGCGTTAACTTTAAAAACGCAGGGGCCGCTGGGAGGTAGCGCACGCAGGGACGTCATTGACGTCCCGTGCGTGCGCCCATAGGAGAAAAGCAGAGGGGAGTGGAGCATGGAGGAGGACGCGCGTGCATGGTAAGTTACCAGCGGCACGTCATTTTCAGTGTTCCGACCTCCGCTCCCCGGTCCCGAGACCTACTGCTGTGGCCCATAGGCCATAGCAGAAGATCCTGACCCCGTTCCCAGGGGTCCCCGGACCGGAGGAGCGGTGGTCGGAACACTGAAGTGGGGCAGTAAACAGGCATACAGCCTCCAGCCATACACTATATGGCTGAAGGTTTTATGTCTGCACCTAATGTGGGGAACTATACTGCACCTAATGTGGGGGAAACGATACTGCATCTAATGTGGGGGAACTATACTGCACCTAATGTGGGGAACTATACTGCACCTAATGTGGGGGAAGTGTGAAGAAGAAGCAAAAAGGTTAGGGCGCTCTCTCGTGGATGATGGGGGCGTGATGAACTTGTCAAGAACCACTACACTCTGGGTGGTGTGATGTCCCGCCGAGGTTATCAACGGGGACAGCACCTCACCCGGCGAGTGTAAAGTGGAGAATAATACCGGCAGTTGTGCTGCTCGAGATCCCCTGTCCGTGACCGCGAGGGTGTACGGAAATATTATAACCAGGAAGAGGAGAGTAGAAAATGGGGATACTGGATGAGCGCTACTGCTGATATAAAAAAGGATGCAGAGCGCCAATAAAGCACAGGACAGTTTATTGTGGTTTAGAACAAACGGACAACGCGTTTCGACACCAGCATGTGCCTTCTTCAGGCCCATAAAATATATAATTTCGGCGTCCTGAAGCCTATGGTGTGCTGTGGTGACGCCACCACAGCACACCATAGGCTTCAGGATGCCAAAATTATTTATTTTATGGACCTGAAGAAGGCACATGCTGGTGCCGAAACGCGTTGTCCGTTTGTTCTAAACCACAATAAACTGTCCTGTGCTTTATTGGTGTTCCGCATCCTTTTTATTTCAGCAGTAGCGCTTGTCCAGTATCCCCATTTTCTACTCTCCTCTTCCTGGTTATAATGTGGGGGAACTATACTGCACCTAATGTGGGGGAACTGTACTGCACCAAATGTGGGGGAACTGTACTGCACCTAACGTGGGGGAAATGTACTGCCAACCTAATGTGGGGGAACAGTACGGCCAACCTAATGTTGGGGAACTGTACTGCCAACCTAATGTGGGGGAACTGTACTCCCAACCTAATGTGGGGGAACTGTACTGCCAACCTAATTTGGGGGAACTGTAATGCCAACCTAATGGGGGGGGAACTGTATTGCCAACCTAATGTGGGGGAACTGTACTGCCAACCTGATGTGGGGGAACTGTACTGCCAACCTAATGTGGGGGAACTGTACTGCCAACCTAATGTGGCAGAACTGTACTGCACACCTAATGTGGGGGAACTGTACTGCCAACCTAATGTGGGGGAACTATACTGCCAACGTAATGTGGGGGAACTATACTGCCAACCTAATGTGGGGGAACTGTAATGCCAACCTAATGTGGGGGAACTGTACTGCCCCTAATGTGGGGAAACTGTACTGCACCTAATGTGGGGGAACTGCACTGCCAACCTAATGTGGGGGAACTGTACTGCCAACCTAATGTGGGGGAACTGTACTACCAACCTAATGTGGCAGAACTGTACTGCACACCTAATGTGGGGGAACTGTACTGCCAACCTAATGTGGGGGAACTATACTGCCAATGTAATGTGGGGGAACTGTACTGGCAACCTAATGTGGGGGAACTGTACTGCCAACCTAATGTGGGGGAACTGTACTGCCCACCTAATGTGGGGGAACTGTACTGCCCACCTAATGTGGGGGACTTATACTGCCAACCTAAGTCTGATTAAGGGGGACTGGTGAAGGGGGGAGGGTCTGATTAAGGGGTGAAGGGAAGAGATGGTCTGATTATAAGTGACAGGGGACTGAGTAATAAGAACATGGGACTGGTGAAGTGGGGGGTCTGAGTTTGCTTAAGGGGGACTGGTGAAAATGGTAGTTACAAAGATTTTTTCCCTCTTTGTGTATGTTTATGGGGTAATGGGGGGGGGGGGGGGGGGGTTGGGGGTGCCACAAGGTTAGCTCGCACAGGGGGCCTGAACACCTAAGGCCGGCCCTGACCTTAGTCTCCGCTCCCCGATATGGTCCGTGTCATCAGCCACACAGGTTAGAGGATTCACATTCAGCTCTGTTACCGTTTAAATATATCCTGCTGCAGCTCCTGGTGACAGTGTCTATTTAACCCCTTAAGGACCAAGTGTTTTTCTGTTTTTGCACTTTTGTTTTTTCCTCCTTACCTTTTAAAAATCATAACCCTTTCAATTATGCACCTAAAAAACCATATGAGGGCTTTTTTTTTTTGCTCCACCAATTCTACTTTGCAATGACATCAGTCATTTTACCCAAAAATCTACGGTAAAACTGAAAAAAAAAGAATTGAACGACAAAATTGAAGAAAAAGCACCATTTTGTACATTTTGTGGACTTCCGTTTCTACGCAGTAAATTTTTAGGTTGTAGGTCCATATGATTAAATTGATACCCTACTTATATAGGTTTGATTTTGCCGTACTTCTGGAAAAAAATCATAACTACATGCACGAAAATTAATACATTGAAAACTGTCCTCTTCTGACCCCTATAACTTTTTTATTTTTTTCGAATACAGGACTGTATGAGGGCTGATATTTTGAGCAGTGATCTGAAGTTTTTAATGGTTTTTGTTTTGATCAGACTTTTCAATCGCTTTTTATTAATTTTTTTATGGTATAAAAAAGTGACAATAGTAAGATATTTTGGACTTTGGAATTTTTGACCGTGCAGTTTAATTAATTATACATTTTTATTATGTTTACATATTTTTCATATGGAATTTGGGAAAAGGGAGGTGATTTAAACTTTTTTTTTGAACTGTAATTTTTATTAAAGAATTTTCATAGGTACAAATCCAAACAGAAAAAGACATAGCATAAATATTATATGGGCCGGAGCCCATGGACAATCTATGCTAAACAAAAAAAAAAAGCTTGCAAATGATAGGGCCAGGATAGACTAATACAGCAACCAAAATTGCACCGCCAGCCCCCGATACCAACATGTAGATCAGGAATTGTAACATCAATTGGCATATATACATAAAAAGAACCAACAAGCAAGTAAATGTCGATATGCCAGCAGATATAGGAAAAAGGCCTAGGCCCAAAACCAAGGGAGGAAAGGGGAAGGAAATAAAAACGGTGAAGCACAAAGACCTACAAAAATGACATGACCACACTTAGGGAAGCAGATATGAATAATATGAGAAAGAGAGAAAAGGGAGAGTAAAAGAGAAAAGAAAGTCAAGGCAGTTGCTTATCAGACAAAAGATCCCAGGGTTCCAAGACTGAAAGGAAGGGATATAATTATTCAAGGAAGCCGTTAAAGATTCCAGAGAACAAATCTCACGTATGCGAGACAACAGGTCAGACTCGGAGGGAGGGAGGGTCCTCTTTAGCATTTAGTAATAAAAGTTTTAGCGGCCAAAACTATGTGCATAAAAAGCCTAAACATCTTCCTAGACAGAGCAGGGTGAGAAATTTGAAGAATGTAGATAAGAGGGTCAAGGGGGACCAACACTCCCTGGACCTCAGATAGCAGTCCCCGCACTCTATTCCAGTAGTCCACTATGAGAGGACAGGACCAAGATATATGAAATACCGTACCCAACCCACACCACGCCAGCATTGAGGAGGGATGTCAGGGTTCAGTCTATTTAGCAGCTTGGGAGTGTGATACCATCCCATAAGCAATTTGTATTGGGTTTCCTTATAGCTGATAGATAACTTCAAGGCCCTTTCCCAAATAACCCTCCACTGAGGAACGGCAATGGCAGTATTGAGAGCATCCTCCCAACCACCCATATAACGGGGAATGGTGTGATACCGGAACACGCACGAGAGGTTGAAGAAGCAAGGAGTAAATGTTGGGGAGGAGGCCCCTCGTCTGAGGCCCACCACGGCATAACCTCTCGAAACCAGTGGGCATAGAGACCACTGAGGAGCCAGTGGTAGAGGACAGAAAATGTTACAGCTACAGATAATGAAAGCGCTCAGAAGAGGGGAGATCCCAATGAGATTGTAATTGAGTAAAGGAAAGAATTGAGCGAGAGAGAGGATCCACAATGTCTGCCCAACAGAAAAGGCCCCTAGACCCCCATTCCCGCACCATGACTGCAGACAGGTCAGAAGGAAAGTCAGGATGATAGAGGAAGGAGAGAACAGCTTAAACTTCACAAAACAATATTTAGAAAACACCATAGGGCCCAGTAGTGGGGACAAAGAAACAGCAGATGCAGGAGGGGACCAAAGAAGTCTATTGGGGTGG
Organism: Hyla sarda; assembly: GCF_029499605.1. NCBI lineage: Eukaryota > Metazoa > Chordata > Amphibia > Anura > Hylidae > Hyla > Hyla sarda. Next base: position 214,056,783 of record NC_079193.1, on the reverse strand, counting down.
AAATGGGCTAACCAAAGCTTTTTAAAGCTCCATCCAGCGGATGTATGCATGGTAAGATGACCATGACGTGAGATGGCGCAGATGGGCAGCCCAATAGTACTTAACTACATCTGGGACTGCAAGAACCCGAAATGCCCTGCCAGCCATCATTACAGACATAAGGAGTCGGTGCCTCTTCCCATCCCAGATAAATTTAAACGAGCATAGGGCGGACAGCGGAACGAGCGTAGGGCGGACAGCGGCACACGAATCGGTAATGTTTTTAAAAAAAATACAGCAGTTTCGGTAGTATAGTCATTTTTACCACCGTGATACGCCCAAAAAAGGAAATATACAGCAAGCACTATTTCTCTAGAAGAGCACGGAATTCCCGAAAAAGGGGGGAGATAGTTAGTAGAGTAAAGCGAGGAATAGTGAGAGGTGATACAGACCCCCAGGTACTTGATAGCAGACGGAGACCACTTAAAAGAGTAATTGGAGCGAAGGAGAGTGGAGAGAGACACGGGGAGTTCAGAGGAAGCGCCTCAGATTTAGAGAGGTTCACTTTATAGCCAGAAACCTCATCGTAAGCATGTAGAGCTCTATAAAGACTAGAGAGAGAAAGTAAAGGACGAGAGAGAGTAAGAAGGACATCATCAGCGAATAAGCAAATCTTGAACTGCCTGTCGTGTAAAGGAATACCAGTGATGTCCGGGTCCCCCTAATCATGGCAGCCAGAGGCTCAATACATAGGGCAAAAATCAAGGGGGACAGCCCTGACGGATCCCATTGAACAAAGGAAAAATTGGAGAAGGAGTGTGATGGAGTTTCAGAGAGGCAGTAGGAGAGGAGTAGAGACCCCGCAGTGCATTTAAAAAGTTACCCGTAATACCAAACTTCTGAAGGGTAGCAAAGAGAAACGGCCACCCTAGTCTATCAAAAGCCTTTTCAGCATCCAGGCTAAGTATGAGCACCTGTTCAGATCTCCGATTGATCAGGTAGACAAGGTCCACTACCCTCCTGGTGTTATCGTCACCCTGGCGACATGGGATAAACCCTACCTGTTCCATATGGATTAGGGACGGGAGAAAGGAGTAAAGCCGGACCGCTAACAACTTAGAAAATAGCTTCAGATCAGAATTGAGGAGGGCAATTGGCCAATAACTAGAGCAATCGGGAGGATCCTTACCAGGCTTAGGTATCAGGGTGATGAGAGAATGCAAATAAGACTGCAGGATCTCCCCCCCCCCCCCCATAAAGGAGTTAAAGAGAGGAACAAGTTTAGGTACCAGGACAGAGGAGAAAGTCTTGTAGTAAAGATACGTAAGATACGTGAAGCCGTCCGGGCCGGGGAACGACCAGCTGGAAGGGATTATAGAACCTCCAAGAGCTCATCCCCAGTGATGGGTGCATTGAGGACCTCACGATCGGCCCCCGACAAAGCAGGCAAGCCGCAATGTGAAAGATAAGAATCAAGAGCTGCTGCCCCCTCCCCCGGATCAGAGGAAAGCTTGGAGGGAAGTGAGTAAAGTTTAGGGTAATAGTCAACAAAGAGGTGAGAAATGTCAGCCGGATGATAATGAAGGACACCAGAAGAGTCCATGAGAGCTGAGGGAGATTGAGCAACCACACGGTCGCGGAGGCGCCTGGCCAACATCGTATGTGCTTTATTGCCCTTTTCCTAGAAGTGCTGCTTTGTAAACAGCAGTTGGCGCTCCACTCTATGGAGGGCCAAGTCACCTTACCTCGCCCGGCCACAACCAAGCTCCATAAGATCGTCAGGGAGGGAGTGACCAGTAAGAGGGCCTCCAGGCGAGCGATCTCCGCACGGAGCATCACGCTTAAGTCGCGAACCCAAAGCTATACAATGACCACGGACAACTGACTTATGGGCCTCCCAGAGGATAGCCTGAGAAGAGACCGAGCCCTCATTATTAGCGAAATAGTCTGTGAGACACTGCTGTATCAACTCCTGGGAAGGCAATGACTTCAGAAGGGAGTCATTCAGTCGCCAGTGGCAGGAACGGAGAGAGGAAGGGGAAAAGGAGAAGGAAAGAAGAACAGGACAGTGATCAGACCAGGAGATAGGGTCATGAGAAGCAGCAGAGAGCATGCACACCATAGGGAGGTTACCAAATAAATAATTCATACACGTATGCAATTTATAGGGATGGGAATAGAAACTAAAGGAGCTCTCCATAGGGTGATTAATCCACCATAGGTCATATAATGATGAAGCATGTATAAGCTGTCGGAAAATAGAGGCCCAGCGCAACTGAGCGGGAGTAGGGGGGGCACCATTGAGAGAGTGACGGTCCAGGGATGGAGAGAAGATAAGGTTAAAGTCACCACCTAACAGCCAAGCGGAAGAAGGGAGTTTATGGAGCCTAGCATGGACTCTACGTAGGAAAGGGATTTGGGAAGAATTGGGAGTGTAAACATTACAGAGCAGAAGCCGGACCCAACCTAGAGCACCCTCCACAATCACATAACGCCTCTGGGGATGAAGAAAGGACAAAGAAACTTGTAGGAGGCAGGACCTAGAGACTAGAATAGCTACGCCAGCAGTTTTCCTGTGAGAAACGGCAGAGTAGGTCAGAGGAAAAAGATGGTGAAGGAATTGAAAGGATCCAGAATGGTCAAAGTCCGTCTCCTGAAGGAAAACTATATTGGCACGCAGCCCAACTAACTCCCTTTGTAACAAGCGACTCTTAGAGGGGGAGTTAAGCCCTTTAACATTCAAGGAGACGCATCTAACCATGGCAGATCAGGAGAAAAGACAAGCAGCAGATGAAAAAGCATACTCACAGAAGCATCCAGAATGGTCACCGCGCATCGGTGAAGGGTCGTCCAGAGAGCCTGGGTCACAAGGAGAGGCAGCAGAGGAGAGCAACCTAAGGTGGGAAAAGAACAAAAGAAGGAGGACAAGGAGAAACAAAGGGGGACACAAACGGACAACCAACCGACAAGATACCAGAAAACAGTCAGTAACAAAGTAAACCATTGACCAATTAGCCAATGCGGAGGCCAAGACCACCCAAGTGGACCATGGACCAAGGGATGGGCAGTCCATTGCTACAGCCTCAAAAGGGGATATGGAAGGACACCACCAAAGGATAACCAACAGAAGAGCAAGTGCCCTACTCCAAGGCCATAGAAGATCTCCAAGAAAGTCCTTTTGAGAGGCAATAGTAGAGTGCAGCTGTGCAATGTAAGCCCTAGTTTGGTCGTGGGCATCTTCCAGGCCATCCACCCGGACAGAAACGTTCTGGAGATCCTGGCACATGGAGGAGATCTCCGCCCGGCAAGCAGAGCGGAAGTCCTTCTTAGTTGGAATTTGGGACAGGAGATGGCCGATGGTCAGGGAATGCTGAGGAAGGCAGAGATACCCCCGAGCAGGGCAGATCAGATTCAGAGGCAGTATCCCAGGGCGCGGATCTAGGTGCCAATCCAGCGGCCGCCATTGGCCCAGAGGGTGGGCAAGACGTCTCCTGAGGAGAAGGGTGGGGGGGGCTCCAGATGGCATCATGGTGCACGGTGTTCGCCTCCACGGCTTGGGAGGGTAATAGGGAGGGTAGCAGGCAGCAAGGGGATCCAGTGAAGGAGGTGAGGTCTGCACCAGGGCAGTGACAGCAGGCACAATCAGAGAGGGCTGACAGGCAGGACTGAGCCCAGAAGCCCCAGGGAAAGTCACAGAGGAGGGGGAGGCTGGGCACTGCGGAATAGCCAGGGACTGCTGGGAGCCAGCAAAAGGAGATCTCCAGGTCCCTACCAAGGAGGCCCAAGATTGAGCCCTAGGCAACTTACAGTGAGAAGGAGAAGAGGGTGCTGTTGGAGGTGACACCAGGGCAGCACTAGAAGGAGCAGCAAACCCCAAGGGTGAGCCCCCTGCAACACTCACTGCTCGTTCCGGTGGCACAGGGACGGGATGAGAGTCCGCAGCAGGTGAAGCAACAGTAGGGAGAGGCTCCGGTCCCTGCACAGCAGCGCAGCTCACAAGCGGCCGGTCCGGGGCTTCAGATGCAGACGGAGCTCCGGAGACTTGCGGTGGCAGGAGCGAGGATCCCTTCACAGGCTTCGGTGGCAGTGAGCGGGCTAGCAGGTGAGTCCACAGAGCATAGCGGGGCACAGCTAGTAGAACGAGACCGTAGGCCCAGCGCCGGCCCCGTAATGGCGGACAGGGAGGAGGGCCCAGAAGTGGAAGGCAGCTGAAGAAAGTGCTGTATGCCCCCAGAGGCAGGTACACTCAACCGGAGAGGTGCGGAGGGGTTCCTAGACCTTCGGGAGTTCTTCCCCATCAGAAAGCCGTTTTTTTTTTAAAGCAGATGTCCGGCCAGTGGAGCGGGAGCTCCCTCAACACCCGGCCTACTTAGTCGGCGCCAAGCCATGCCCCCGATTTAAACTTTTAATTTTATTAATTTAGTTCTTTCACCACCTTGTTTTTCTCTTTTTCAGTGAAATTAGTTAAAAAATACATGGCGGTCCGTCCGTTGCAGCTTCTACACAGATGGGTTCCCTTACACACTGGAACACTAGCCAGTGCTGCAGCAGCATCAGGCTTGAACATGTGTCATGGACAAGATATTACTCATGGACAATGTTGCATGAGCGGATACACCAATCACCTTCCACCACCACAACGGAGGGGCATGTCCCCTTCCCCTGAGAGGATTTCTAGCACTGTGAGCTAATGAAAAGTGGGATTTTATAATATTTGATAGAAACATAAAAATTTGATGTACATGTTCAGGATTAGATACTGAGTAACTGTCACGGTTCGGCTGGCAGGAGGTGGATCCTCTGTGCCAGAGAGGGATTGGCGTAGACCGTGCTATTGGACCGATTCTAAGTTACTACTGGTATTCACCAGAGCCCGCCGCAAAGCGGGATGGTCTTGCAGCGGCGGTAGTAACCAGGTCGTATCCACTAGCAACGGCTCAACCTCTCTGACTGCTGAAGATAGGCGCGGTACAAGGGAGTAGACAAGAGCAAGGTCGGACGTAGCAGAAGGTCGGGGCAGGCAGCAAGGATCGTAGTCAGGGGCAACGGCAGGAGGTCTGGAACACAGGCTAGGAACACACAAGGAAACGCTTTCACTGGCACAATGGCAACAAGATCCGGCGAGGGAGTGCAGGGGAAGTGAGGTATACATAGGGAGTGCACAGGTGAACACACTAATTAGACCAACTGCGCCAATCAGCGGCGCAGTGGCCCTTTAAATCGCAGAGACCCGGCGCGCGCGCGCCCTAGGGAGCGGGGCCGCGCGCGCCGGGACAGGACTGACGGAGAGCGAGTCAGGTACGGGAGCCGGGGTGCGCATTGCGAGCGGGCGCCACCCGCATCGCGAATCGCATCCCGGCTGGAGGTGGTATCGCAGCGCATCCGGTCAGTAGATCTGACCGGGGCGCTGCAGTAGCGAGGATGTTGCGAGCGCTCCGGGGAGGAGCGGGGACCCGGAGCGCTCGGCGTAACAGTACCCCCCCCCCTTGGGTCTCCCCCTCTTCTTGGAGCCTGAGAACCTGAGGACCAGACTTTTGTCTAGGATGTTGTCCTCAGGTTCCCAGGATCTCTCTTCAGGACCACAGCCCTCCCAATCAACCAAAAAAATTTTTTTCCCTCTGACCGTCTTGGAGGCCAGTATCTCCTTCACGGAAAAGATGTCAGAAGAACCGGAAACAGGAGTGGGAGAAACAAGTTTGGGAGAGAAACGGTTGATGATGAGTGGTTTAAGGAGAGAGACATGAAAGGCATTGGGAATACGAAGAGAAGGAGGAAGAAGAAGTTTGTAAGAGACAGGATTAATTTGGCACAAGACTTTGAAAGGACCAATATAGCGTGGTCCCAGTTTGTAACTGGGGACACGAAAGCGGACATATTTAGCGGAGAGCCATACCTTGTCTCCGGGAGCAAAAATGGGGGGAGCTCTTCTTTTCTTATCGGCAAACTTTTTCATGCGAGATGAAGCCTGTAAAAGAGAATTTTGGGTCTCTTTCCATATGGTGGAAAGATCACGAGTCACTTCATCCACAGCGAGCAAACCAGAGGGCAAGGGAGTAGGGAGGGGGGGAAGAGGGTGACGGCCGTACACCACGAAAAATGGGGATTTAGAAGAAGATTCAGAGACTCTGAAGTTGTACGAGAATTCGGCCCATGGTAGAAGATCTGCCCAGTCATCCTGGCGGGAGGAAACAAAATGCCGTAAATAGTCACCCAGGACCTGGTTAATTCTTTCTACTTGCCCATTGGATTGAGGATGATAAGCAGAAGAGAAGTTTAATTTAATCTTGAGTTGTTTACAGAGAGCCCTCCAGAATTTTGACACGAATTGGACGCCTCTATCCGAGACGATCTGCGTGGGCAAACCGTGAAGACGAAAAATGTGTACAAAAAATTGTTTTGCCAACTGAGGCGCTGAAGGAAGACCAGGAAGAGGAATAAAATGTGCCATCTTGGAAAATCGATCAACGACCACCCAAACAACAGTGTTGCCACGGGATGGGGGTAGGTCTGTAATAAAGTCCATACCAATCAGAGACCAAGGCTGTTCGGGGACAGGGAGAGGATGAAGGAGACCAGCAGGCTTCTGGCGAGGAGTCTTATCCCGGGCACAGATAGTACAGGCCCGCACAAAATCAACAACATCCGTCTCCAGAGTCGGCCACCAATAGAAACGAGAGATGAGTTGCAAGGATTTTTTGATGCCCGCATGGCCTGCGAGGTGGGAGGAGTGACCCCATTTGAGAATCCCGAGACGTTGGCGTGGAGAAACGAAGGTCTTCCCTGGAGGAGTTTGCCTGATGGAGACTGGAGAAGTGGAGATCAGACAGTCAGGAGGAATGATGTGTTGCGGAGAGACCTCTACTTCCGAGGCATCCGAGGAACGAGAGAGAGCATCGGCCCTAATTTTCTTGTCGGCAGGGCGAAAATGAATTTCAAAGTTAAAACGGGCAAAGAACAACGACCACCTGGCCTGGCGAGGATTCAGCCGTTGGGCAGACTGGAGATAGGAGAGATTCTTGTGATCGGTGTAAATGATAACTGGAAATTTTGATCCCTCCAGCAGATGCCTCCATTCCTCAAGTGCCAATTTAATGGCCAGTAGTTCTCGATCCCCGATGGAGTAGTTCCTCTCCGCCGGAGAGAAGGTCCTAGAAAAAAAACCACAAGTAACAGCATGCCCGGAAGAATTTTTTTGTAGAAGGACCGCTCCAGCTCCCACTGAGGAGGCATCAACCTCCAATAGGAAGGGTTTAGATGGGTCAGGTCTGGAGAGCACGGGAGCAGAAGAAAAGGCAGACTTGAGATGTTTAAATGCGTCTTCCGCTTGGGGGGACCAGGACTTAGGATTGGCATTCTTCTTGGTTAAAGCCACGATAGGAGCCACAATAGTGGAAAAATGAGGAATAAATTGTCTGTAATAATTGGCGAACCCCAAAAAACGTTGGATAGCACGGAGTCCGGAGGGGCGTGGCCAATCTAAGACGGCAGAGAGTTTATCTGGGTCCATTTGTAGTCCCTGGCCAGAGACCAAGTATCCTAGGAAAGGCAGAGATTGACATTCAAACAGACATTTCTCCATTTTGGCATAAAGTTGATTGTCTCGAAGTCTCTGAAGAACCATGCGGACATGCTGGCGATGTTCTTCTAAGTTGGCAGAAAAAATCAGAATATCGTCCAGATACACAACAACACAGGAATATAAGAGATCACGAAAAATTTCATAAACAAAGTCTTGGAAGACGGCAGGGGCGTTGCACAGGCCAAAGGGCATGACCAGATACTCAAAGTGTCCATCTCTGGTGTTAAATGCAGTTTTCCATTCGTCCCCCTCCCTGATGCGGATGAGATTATAAGCACCTCTTAAGTCCAGTTTGGTAAAGATGTGGGCACCTTGAAGGCGATCAAAGAGTTCTGAGATAAGAGGTAGGGGGTAGCGGTTCTTTACCGTGATTTTGTTAAGTCCGCGGTAATCAATGCAAGGACGTAGGGAGCCATCTTTTTTGGACACAAAGAAAAATCCAGCTCCGGCAGGAGAGGAGGATTTGCGGATAAACCCCTTTTTTTAAATTTTCCTGGATGTATTCAGACATAGCAAGAGTCTCTGGGGCGGACAGAGGATAAATTCTGCCCCGGGGTGGAGTAGTGCCCGGGAGGAGGTCAATAGGACAGTCATAAGGCCTGTGAGGAGGTAAAGTCTCAGCTTGCTTTTTGCAAAATACGTCAGCATAGTCCATATAAGCCTTAGGGAGACCGGTAACAGGGGGAACCACAGGGTCACGGCAGGGAGTACTGGGAACCGGTTTAAGACAGTCCTTGAAACAAGAAGTACCCCAGCTCTTGATCTCTCCTGTGGACCAATCAAGGGTTGGGGAATGGCGTTGAAGCCACGGTAATCCAAGGAGAATTTCGGAAGTGCAATTGGAGAGGACCAAAAACTCAATTTTTTCGTGATGAGGTCCGATGCACATTAGGAGGGGCTCCGTGCGGTAACGCACGGTACAGTCCAATCTTTCATTGTTAACACAATTGATGTAGAGGGGTCTGGCGAGACTGGTCACCGGGATGTTGAACCTGTTGATGAGTGAGGCCAAAATAAAATTTCCTGCAGATCCGGAATCCAAGAAGGCCATAGTAGAGAAGGAGAAGGTAGAGGCAGATATCCGCACAGGCACAGTAAGGCGTGGAGAAGCAGAGTTGACATCAAGAACTGTCTCACCTTTGTGCGGAGTCAGCGTACGTCTTTCCAGGCGGGGAGGACGGATAGGACAATCCTTCAGGAAGTGTTCGGTACCGGCACAGTACAGGCAAAGATTCTCCATGCGGCGTCGTGTCCTCTCTTGAGGTGTCAAGCGAGACCGGTCAACTTGCATAGCCTCCACGGCGGGAGGCACAGGAACGGATTGCAGAGGACCAGAGGAGAGAGGAGCCGGGGAGAAAAAACGCCTCATGCGAACAAAGTCCATATCCTGGCGGAGCTCCTGACGCCTTTCGGAAAAACGCATGTCAATGCGAGTGGCTAGATGAATGAGTTCATGCAGGTTAGCAGGAATTTCTCGTGCGGCCAGAACATCTTTAATGTTGCTGGATAGGCCTTTTTTAAAGGTCGCGCAGAGGGCCTCATTATTCCAGGATAATTCGGAAGCAAGAGTATGGAATTGGATGGCGTACTCGCCAACGGAAGAATTACCCTGGACCAGGTTCAGCAGGGCAGTCTCAGCAGAAGAGGCTCGGGCAGGTTCCTCAAAGACACTTCGAATTTCCGAGAAGAAGGAGTGTACAGAGGCAGTGACGGGGTCATTGCGGTCCCAAAGCGGTGTGGCCCATGACAGAGCTTTCCCAGACAGAAGGCTGACTACGAAAGCCACCTTAGACCTTTCAGTAGGAAACTGGTCCGACATCATCTCCAAGTGCAGGGAACATTGTGAAAGAAAGCCACGGCAAAACTTAGAGTCCCCATCAAATTTATCCGGCAAGGATAGTCGTAGGCCGGAAGCGGCCACTCGCTGCGGAGGAGGTGCAGGAGCTGGCGGAGGAGATGATTGCTGAAGCTGTGGTAGTAGCTGCTGTAGCATCACGGTCAGTTGAGACAGCTGGTGGCCTTGTTGCGCTATCTGTTGCGACTGCTGGGCGACCACCGTGGTGAGGTCGGCGACAACTGGCAGTGGAACTTCAGCGGGATCCATGGCCGGATCTACTGTCACGGTTCGGCTGGCAGGAGGTGGATCCTCTGTGCCAGAGAGGGATTGGCGTAGACCGTGCTAGTGGACCGGTTCTAAGTTACTACTGGTATTCACCAGAGCCCGCCGCAAAGCGGGATGGTCTTGCAGCGGCGGTAGTAACCAGGTCGTATCCACTAGCAACGGCTCAACCTCTCTGACTGCTGAAGATAGGCGCGGTACAAGGGAGTAGACAAGAGCAAGGTCGGACGTAGCAGAAGGTCGGGGCAGGCAGCAAGGATCGTAGTCAGGGGCAACGGCAGGAGGTCTGGAACACAGGCTAGGAACACACAAGGAAACGCTTTCACTGGCACAATGGCAACAAGATCCGGCGAGGGAGTGCAGGGGAAGTGAGGTATACATAGGGAGTGCACAGGTGAACACACTAATTAGACCAACTGCGCCAATCAGCGGCGCAGTGGCCCTTTAAATCGCAGAGACCCGGCGCGCGCACGCCCTAGGGAGCGGGGCCGCGCGCGCCGGGACAGGACTGACGGAGAGCGAGTCAGGTACGGGAGCCGGGGTGCGCATCGCGAGCGGGCGCCACCCGCATCGCGAATCGCATCCCGGCTGGAGGTGGTATCGCAGCGCACCCGGTCAATAGATCTGACCGGGGCGCTGCAGTAGCGAGGATGTTGCGAGCGCTCCGGGGAGGAGCGGGGACCCGGAGCGCTCGGCGTAACAGTAACAGTACGCTTTAAGACACCTGCTCCCCTATTCAGACCTTGTAACACTAACAAGTCACATGACACCGGGGAGGAAAAATGGCTAATTGGGCCCAATTTGGACATTTTCACTTATGGGTGTACTCACTTTTATTGCCAAGGTTTAGGCCTTAATGGCTATGCGTTGTTATTTTGAAGGCGACACAACATTAAACACTGTTATACAGCCTGTGCTCTCACTACTTTATATTGTAGCAGAGTGTAATTTCTTCAGTGTTGTCACATGAAAAGATAAAAAAAAATATTTGCAGAAAGTGAGTGTGAACTCACTTATTGACGATACTGTATTTTATAGGTTATAAAGGTTGCATAGGTCAGAGAGATGGAAGTGCCAATTCAGGGGTGGATCCAGGGTCTAGTCTCGGAAGGGGCACAATCAGAGTATCGTGGGGTGGTCGACATGCCCCCTCCCATAGACTTGCATTGAAATGATGGGTCGTGAAGTCATGTCCACGCCCCTCTTGTCATCACACCACACCCCCTCAATGTAAATCTAGGGGAGGGGGTGTGTCAACCCTGCAGCCAGCACCCAGCATTCAGGACAAAATGTTATGAACACTTGGGAAGTGGACTACCCCTTTAAGTACGAAGCATAGTTCCCCGCACATTAGGTTGGCAGCATAGTTCCCCCCACATTAGGTTGGCAGCATAGTTCCCCCCACATTAGGTTGGCAGCATAGTTCCCCCCACATTAGGTTGGCAGTATAGTTCCCCCACATTAGGTGGGCAGTACAGTTCCCCCACATTAGGTTGGCAGTATAGTTCCCCCACATTAGGTTGGCAGTATAGTACCCCCACATTAGGTTGGCAGTATAGTTCCCCCACATTAGGTTGGCAGTATAGTTCCCGCACATTAGGTTGGCAGTATAGTTCCCCCACATTAGGAAGGCAGTGACCCCCACAAACATACAGCATCCAACCATATGCAGTGTATGGCTGGAGGCTGTATGTCTGTGTACTGCCCAGCCTCAGTGCTCCGACCACTGCTCCTCCGGTCTGGGGTCATAATCTACTGCTATGGCCTATAGGCCATAGCAGTAGCAGCAGGTCCCAGGACCTGCCTTTTTTAAGGTATTGCGGGGTCACAGATATTGTGGGGTCGCAGATTGTTAACCGGGGCATCCTTGTGTCCCGAAAAGATCTGCCACTGGGCCCATTACTCCTTTCTTTACTATGATTTGCTTATCCATCTGGCTGTCCCTGCCTGGGCTCTAATTCCTGAACTTATAACCATTACATTGGTTACATACTATCAAGAACTGAATCTTCTACATGACACAGCAGGGTATGTGTACTGACGTTCTTTTGGTTTGGTCTCCCTTAAGCCCCTTTTACACTGCCGTTGTGCCTCATTGGCAAACCTCTGTCAGGCACTTTTTTTTTTTTGTGCCTTAACCAACATTATTTTTGACGGGGCACAATGGAAAACAATGAGTCCTGACAGATCCCATTTACTATTATGGGGTCTGTCAGATGCCGTTGTTTTCTGATGGGAGTAGTGGAAGGAAAAAATGTTGCATAATGTTTTTCCTCCCACTATTCTCACCGGTTTCCCCGAAGGATGTCACACTGCTGTGTCACAACTGCCTAACTTTACACATTGTGTGTCATTATTTGTGGATTGTCTATATTTATTTTATCTAGGATCATAAATAAAGGTTACGTTTAATACAAGATTTGGGTTGATCAGAGGTGACGTGTCGGTGAATGTCCTTTTGTATGACCTCTTGACCTGTATCGAGAGGAGGTGGACTCTCCTTTAAGCTATTTGTCCTCATTTTGGTGATAGCACGTAGAAGCACGTAGGCAAAAATGAAAAAAATAATAATAATAAATCATTTTTTTCCATATACAGCAAGCTTTATTAATACATATTTCAAGTGAGTCTGTCTCCCCTGTGTGAAGGCCTTACTGTAAACTACAGGTTTACATTATCACCTATTACCTATCATGGCAGCTCTAAGGTGTCTCCTCTCCCAACCAAGCTCTGCTCTCCTTATTAATCTAAAAGTCGTCGTCCCCCCCCCCCCCCCCCATCTTGCAGGATTGTGAGAAAAACTATTCAAAACCCACGTTTGACTGCACAATCCCTCCAGAAAGATCTGGCAAACACTGGAGTTGTGGTACACTATTCCACTATAAAGAGATACTTGTACAAATATGGTCTTCATGGAAGAGTCATCAGAAGAAAACCTCTTTTACGTCCTCACCACAAAAATCTGCGTTTGAACTTTGCAAATTAACATATAGACAAGCCTGATGCATTTTGGAAACAAGTTCTGTGGGTCGATGAGGTTAAAATTGAACTTTTTGGCCGGAATGAGCAAAGGTACGTTTGGAGAAGAAGGGGAACAGAATTTAATGAAAAGAACCTCTGTCCAACTGTTAAGCATGGGGGTGGATCAATCATGCCTTGGGGTTGTTTTGCAGCCAGTGGCACAGGGAACATCTCACAAGTAGAAGGAAAAATGGATTCAATCAAATTTCAGCAAATTTTGGATGCTAACTTGATGCCATCTGTGAAAAAGTAGAAGTTAAAGAGAGGATGGCTTCTACAAATGGATAAGGATCCTAAACACACTTCGAAATCCACGGGGGATCACATCGAGAGACGTAAACTGAAGGTTTTGCCATGGCCTTCACAATCTCCTGACCTCAACATAATTGAAAATCTATGGATAGACCTTAAAAGAGCAGTGTGTGACAGACAGCCCAGAAATCTCAAAGAACTGGAAGACTTTTGTAAGGAAGAATGGAGATACCGCAAACAAGAATTGAAAGACTTGGCTGGCTACAAAAAGCATTTACAAGCTGTGATACTTGCCAAAGGGGGAAGTACAAGATATTAACTCTGCAGAGTGCCCAAACTTTTGCAGACACAATTTTTTTGTTTTCTGTTATTTTGAAAGTGTAAATGATGGAAATAAAATCTAACTTTTGTTGACATATTATAAGAATGTCTAATCTGTAATTTGATGCCTTTTGGAAATTTTCCATCTTTCCTTGGCTTCTTTATGAACATTAATACAAATTTTTACCTGGGGTGCCCAAACTTTTGATCGATTACTAATAAGCACTAATAAAATAATAATTAAAAATCTTGGGAGTGAAAAATGAGCGGGCAGTTTTGTGTGTAATCCCAGCCTAAAAGTACTTTCATACTAGACAGTTTCTCAACATAACTGCATGAAAATCTATATCAACAAATCTGCATATACTTTTTGGTATGGATATGAAAATTTTGACCGCAACAGAAATCAACATGCTGCAGATTGAAAATTTGCACCATATGGCAATATCCATGCGTATTGCAGACAATATCATCTGCAGCCACAATAACTTGATTTAGGTACAAAACATACCTAGTTTAATTGACTTCTCTTGAAACTAGATATTTTACAGTACATGCTTCAGATAGGGAAATTAGCGTTTAATCTTTTGGAGACAGGGACCAATATAAATGCATTCTCTGCACATCATTGTGCATCAGCAAATTTTATGGATCAGAGATCAGCAAATATTAGAAATTGAGACTTAAAAACACATACAGTGAATTTAATTAAGCTGTCTATATATACATAAAGTGTATCAAGTATTTCACCAAAAAAGTAAATGATCATTTTGTATGAATTAAAGAACAAAAGCTTGAGCAAACACTGATCTAAAACTACAGAGTTGTAACTTGCCTCTGTCAATCTGCCAGATTTAGAAGGACCTATTTCTTACTTTAGTAAAAAGCCTTTAGAGCTCTAATACCACACAACTTCATAAAAGCCTGTATCTGCCAAACGGCTTTTATTAGCTGACCTAAACGGCTTTTTAAGCAAAGTGTTAGCAAAGTGTTCTTTAACATTAAACAGTCAATATAGTGTTCTATAACATTAAACAGTCAATATAGTGTTCTATAACATTAAACAGTCAATATAGTGTTCTATAACATTAAACAGTCAATATAGTGTTCTATAACATTAAACAGTCAATAACTCTATAAAGAAATCCTCCCTGGACCTGATCACCATGTTTAGAAAAATGTAGTCAACAATGTTGATAAATTACATTTTTATTGCATTCTATTTTAGGGGTCAAGTCCTGGAAAAAAAAGTGTGGGAACACACCCAAAATGTTCAGCCACGCCCAAGCACAGCCAGCCTCTTTCACATATTCAATATTCTTCCACTACTGTTCATATCACACCGTACATGTGAGGCCAACATTCAATTCATTGTTTATAGAGCAGTGTTGCTCTATAAAGAATGAATGGAGCACTAGTCCCCTTCCTACATTTTAGGAGACAGTTCTCCTCCATTTTGGTGATCGGTGAGGGACACAGTGGATGGACCTCCACTGATCACCTAGTTATCCTCTATCGTGTATAGGGGATCATTATAAATTGTGGGAATACCTCTTAAACAGCAATTATGTTGTCAGACTGTCACCCGAGTTTAGGAGGTCCTCCTTTACTGACAGACTGACAACAACCGATATAATTTCCATGACAGATAATATAAGGGATTACAGTGCAGTTGCATTTGGTGACTCACAGGTAACTTCTCTGATTGGGGTCTTTCACTTTCCATTTTCTTCTCCATCCAGCCCAGACCATCATGACTATATCTTTCAGCCCCGACTATGCATGACTTGCTGGACAAACATTTTAGGCTCTGCACTTTTTTACCACATATAGGCCCAGATTTATCAAACTGTGTGAGAGAAAAAATAGAGTTATTTTCCCACAGAAACCAATCACAGCTTAGGTTTCACATTACCAGAGCTCATTAGCTGAGCTGTGATTGGTTGCTGTGGGGAAATCTCTCTATGTTTTCTCTCACACAGCTTGATAAATCTGGGCCATAGTGCCTCAAACAGTAATTATTCCCCCATTCGTGTCTCACACAGCAAATAAGTAGGTAGACAAGTCCCTTCGGGTAGGTGCCCAGAGTAGGTAGGTCCCCCTGTAGATACAGTACCTCCTATCAGTCGTTTTCCTTGTAGATAGTTGCCCCATGTAGGTAGGTCTCTTGTATAAAGTTAACCCCTGTGGGTAGGTCATAGCACGGCCTCTTATTCATGGCATGCTTTTTCCTACCAGTCTGCCTCTGCTAATCTAAGACACTACCTGCACCGCTGCACACTACTGACACTGTGCCTCAGCCTGGCGGCTCCTTTAGTGTAAGTACTGAGAGAGGATGGTGGCTAATTGTGGCGCTTCAGTGAATGGGAGGAATAGCTTGCTTAGCTGCTGCCTCATGACACTGATCTTAACCTGCCTGTCCACTTGCTTCCACTGCAGAGAGGCAGCAGACCAGGCCGGTCCTGCAGGACTGCTGCTAGTGGGAACCACATTCCTACTGTGACAAAAATGTAGAAGTACTGTTCCCAGAGGATCCTGCAGGACTTAAGCCTTGGTCTATGTTGATTTGAAAAAGAATCATTATTAAAGTAGAATGTAGTAGAGTTTTTTGAGACTTACCTGTCTTACATCCAATTGGCTACTGCACCTTAATACTAGTCTTAGGGTGCATTCACACCACATTTTTGCAATACAATTCCCGTATCAGGTTTTTGATGAAAAAACGGATTCCTCAAAACCGTATTAAACTGTATCAAAACGTGTGTACAAATTTTAACCCGTATACAGTTAAAAACCGTATACGGTTTAAAAAATGATGTCCGGTTGCATCTGTTTTTTAAGAAAAAAAACATATACGTTTTTAACTTTTCACTCCATTATGAATAAAGTTTCACGTGTTTGATTGAAATTCCAAGAAAATATACTGTGCAAAGTCAAAAACCGTATGGAACCGTACGCACATACAGTTCTGTATGGTTCCCATTGACTCCCATGTTAAAAAAAAAACATATACAGTTTAATACAGTTTTTCACCCGGACCAAAAACCGTGGTAGGATACGGTTTTGGGTATGGGAAAAAAATGACAAAACCGTACAGGTTTCAAAACGGACACAACCTGATGCATCGTTTGGCATATGGTTTTCAATGCATAAGGTTTTCAAAACGGTTCCATACGGTTTTCACATAGAAAACGTATACGGGGACTGTATTGCAAAAACATGGTGTGAATGCAGCCTTAACAGGATTGTACAGCATAAGGCCACTGCAGCCAATGAATGGCTAAAGCAGTCACATGGATGTAAATTACATCATTGCTGTTCAATTATACAATTGTGTACTACATATCCCACCCCATTTTCTTTTTTTGCGTTTTCATTTTTTCCTCCTTAACTTCTATCAGCCAATACTTTTTATTTTTTATTGCCAAAGCCATATAAGGGATTGATTTTTGCAGCACCACTTATAGTTATTTATGGTACCAGTCATTTTCCCATAAATGGCATACAGAAATTGATTTATGAGGTTGATATGGAACATTCACTTTAGCACGTTTGTGTAGAATATAGTTCTCCATGCCGTGAACCTAATTCTGTAGGTTACTATGATTACAGTAATCCCTCAACATACGATGGTAATATGTTCCAAAGGAACGATCGTTAGTTGAAACCATTGTATGTTGAGGGATCCGTGCAATGATAAGTATAGGAAGTTATACTCAACTGTCCCCGCCCCTCCGGATCATCACCGCTGCCCTGGATGTCGCCCTCCATCGTTGTTGCCGCGTCCCCGTGGTGTCCCCGCCACTCTGGACCATCACCGCTGCCCGGGATCGTCGCTCTTCATCGCCGTCATCATGTCGCTGCGCACGCCGCTCCTATTGGATGACGGGACGGCATGCGTGGCGATGTGATGACGACAGAGGAGAGCGACGGCCATGCAGGGAATCCTGAAGAGGACGGTCTGGAGCACCAGGGACAGGTGAGTGATTATCACCGCAGCACATGGGGCACCTTAAATGGCTATCCGGCGGGAGCTGAAGCAGTAGCGCTGCCGGATAGCCGTTTATGTGATGGCCCCGCATGGTATGTTGATGAACTTAAATGGGCATTGTTATCAAACTTTATTTTTTATATATTATTCCTTACATTATTTGAAACATATTCCTAATATACTTCATCAGTCAATTCTTTCTATGTTTGTTTTTTTGCTTTTGAAAAGCCGGCCACTAGGGGTCTCCCTCCTAGTGCCAGCTGCAGTGCGGCTGAAGTCACCTCTGAATTCGTACTGATCCAGGCTGGGCCAGGTGTGTGTGGATATAAATTTCTATGTATTTTCTATAGTAAATATGATTTTAAAGGGGTACTCCAGTGGAAAACAATCTTTTTAAAATCGACTGGTGCCAGAAAGTAAAAAATCTTAATCCTTCCAGTACTTATCAGCTGCTGTATACTAAAGAGAAAAGTTGAGTTGTTCTTTTCAGTCTGACCACAGTGCTCTCTGCTGACACCTCTGTCCATGCCAGGAACTATCCAGAGCAGGAGAAAATCCCCATAGTAAACCTTTCCTGCTCTGTACAGTTCCTGACATGCAGAGAACACTGTGGTCAGACAGAAAAGAACTACACAACTTCCTCTGTAGTATACGACAGCTGATAAGTACTGGAAGAATTAATATTTTTAAATAGAAGTAATTTACAAATCTGTTTAACTTTCTGGAACCAGATGATTTTAAAAGATTGTTTTCCACCCCTTTAACCCCTTCAGGACGGAGCTCATTTTGGCCTTAAGGACCGGAGCGTTTTTTGCACATCTGACCACTGTCACTTTAAACATTAATAACTCTGGAATGCTTTTACTTATCATTCTGATTCCGAGACTGTTTTTTCATGACATATTCTACTTTAACATAGTGGTAAATTTTTGTCGAAACTTGCATCCTATCTTGGTGAAAAAAAACGTAAATTTGATGAAAAATTTGAAAATTTTGCATTTTTCTAATTTTGAAGCTTTCTGCTTGTAAGGAAAATGGATATTACGAATACATTTTTTTTGGTTCACATATACAATATGTCTACTTTATGTTTGCATCATAAAATT
Organism: Hyla sarda; assembly: GCF_029499605.1. Lineage (NCBI taxonomy): Eukaryota > Metazoa > Chordata > Amphibia > Anura > Hylidae > Hyla > Hyla sarda. Next base: position 214,038,415 of record NC_079193.1, on the reverse strand, counting down.
GACGTGTTTTTACTTTTGGAAGACACCAGAGGGCTTCAACGGTCAGCAGCAATTTTACGATTTTTCACAAAATTTTCAAACTCGGTATTTTTCAGGGACCAGTTCAGGTTTGAAGTGGATTTGAAGGGTCTTCATATTAGAAATACCCCATAAATGACCCCATTATAAAAACTAAACCCCCCCAAAGTATTCAAAATGACATTCAGTCAGCGTTTTAACCCTTTAGGTGTTTCACAGGAATAGCAGCAAAGTGAAGGAGAAAATTCACAATCTTCATTTTTTACACTCACATGTTCTTGTAGACCCAATTTTTGCATTTTTATAAGGGGTAAAAGGACAACATTTTTACTTGTATTTGTAGCCCAATTTCTCTCGAGTAAGGACATACCTCATATGTCTATGTAAAGTGTTCGGCGGGCGCAGTAGAGGGCTCAGAATGGAAGGAGCGACAAGGGGATTTTGGAGAGTACGTTTTTCTGAAATGGTTTTTGGGGGGCATGTTGCATTTAGGAAGCCCTTATGGTGCCAGAACAGCAAAAAAAAAAACCCCACATGGCATACCATTTTGGAAACTAGACCCCTCGGGGAATGTAACATGGGATAAAGTGAGCCTTAATACCCCACAGGTGTTTCACGACTTTTGCAAATGTAAAAAAAATAATAATAATTTTTACCTAAAATGCTTGTTTTCCCAAAAAATTTACATTTTTAAAAAGGGTAATAGCAGAAAATACCCCTAAAATTTGAAGCCCAATTTCTCCCGATTCAGAAAACACCCCATATGGGGGTGAAAAGTGCTCTGCTGGCGCACTACAGGTCTCGGAAGAGAAGGAGTCACATTTGGCTTTTTGAAAGCAAATTTTGCTCTTGCTCTGGGGGCATGCCGCATTTAGGAAGCCCCTATGGTGCCAGGACAGCAAAAAAAAAACACATGGCATACCATTTTGGAAACTAGCCCCCTCGGGGAATGTAACAAGGGGTTAAGTGAACCTTTATACCCCACAGGTGTTTCACGACTTTTGCATATGTAAAAAAAATAATATTTTTTTTACCTAAAATGCTTGTTTTCCCAAAAATTTAACATTTTTAAAAAGGGTAAAAGCAGAATTTACCCCCCAAAATTTGTAACACAATTTCTCCCGAGTACGGCGATACCCCATATGTGATCCTAAACTGTTGCCTTGAAATACGACAGGGCTCCAAAGTGAGAGCGCCATGCGCATTTGAGGCCTAAATTTGGGACTTGCATAGGGGTGGACATAGGGGTATTCTACGCCAGTGATTCCCAAACAGGGTGCCTCCAGCTGTTGCAAAACTCCCAGCATGCCTGGACAGTCAACGGCTGTCCGACAATACTGGGAGTTGTTGTTTTGCAACAGCTGGAGGCTCCGTTTTGGAAACAGTGGCGTACCAGACGCTTTCATTTTTATTGGGGAGGGGAGGGGGGCTGTGTAGGGGAATGTGTATATGTAGTGTTTTTTACTTTTTATTTTATTTTTTGTTAGTGTAGTGTAGTGTTTTTAGGGTACAGTCGCACGGGCGGGGGTTCACAGTAGTTTCTCGCTGGCAGTTTGAGCTGCTGCAGAAAATTTGCGGCAGCTCAAACTTGCAGCCAGATACTTACTGTAATCCTCCGCCCATGTGAGTGTACCCTGTACATTCACATTGGGGGGGGGGGGGACAACCAGCTGTTGCAAAACTACAACTCCCAGCATGCGCTGACAGACTGTACATGCTGAGAGTTTTAGTTTTGCAACAGCAGTAGGCACTCTGGTTATGTATCACTGAGTTTGTGACCTAACTCAGTGTTTCAAAACCAGTGTGCCTCCAGCTGTTGCAAAACTACAACTTCCAGCATGTACGGTGCATGGTGTAGATTGACTGCTGAGAGTTGGAGTTTGCAACAGCTGGAGGCACACCGGTCGTGAAACACTAGGTAGAAAAAAAACTCTAAGTTTCACAACCAGTGTGCCTTGAGCTGTTGCAAAACTACAACTCTCAGCAGTCACCGACAGCCAACGGGCATGCTGGAAGTTGTAGTTACGCAACCAGCAGATGTACCACTACAACTCCCAGCATGCACTTTAGCTGTTTGTGCAAGCTGGGAGTTGTAGTTATACAACAGCTGAAGGTACACTTTTCCATACAAAAAATGTGCCTCCAGCTGTTGCAAAACCATAAGTCCCAGCATGCCCATAAGGGAATGCTGGGAGTTGTGGTAGTCTGCCTCCTGCTGTTGCATAACCACAGCTCCCAGCATGCCCTTTTTGCATGCTGGGAGCTGTTGCTAAGCAACAGCAGGAGGCTGTCACTCACCTCCAACGATCCACGCCGCATGAGGTCAGTCCCTCGTCGTCACCGCCGCCGCTGCTCCTGGGGCCCCGATCCCAACATTGACGCCGGGGATCGGGGTGCACGTCCCGCACCCGCTCACGTCCTCCGGCCGACGAATCAGGGCGATCGTGAGGTGGCACCAGTGCCACCTCACCCCTGCAGGCTCTGGCTGACAGCCAGTAATTCCGGGTCACCGGGTCACTGGAGACCCGATTGACCCGGAATCGCTGCAGATCGCTGGACTTAATTGTTGACCCCCCTGGGCGATATGCCGGGATGCCTGCTGAACGATTTCAGCAGGCATCCGGCTCCGGTCCCCAACCGGCTAGCGGTGGGGACCGGAATTCCCACGGGCGTATGGATACGCCCTCGGTCCTTAAGGACTCGGAATGCAGGGCGTATCCATACGCCCTATGTCCTGAAGAGGTTAAAATCATATTTATTATAGAAAATGCATAGAGATTTATAGCCACACACACCTTTAAAAAATAGAAGTTCAACATATTTGCATTTCTATGTCTAGGTGCACTTATCATGAAACCTCCTGAAATTGAAGAATCAGAAATCTAGTTTTAGGGTACGTTCACACATGCTGTATTTTGCTGCATATTTTCTGCAGCTGATCTTGCTACCCAATGAATTTCAAAATATGCACATTTGGAACAGGAAGGCCTGTTGTGCTGAAACGTATCCTGTCTGTACCTCTATTCTGACTTGAATGTGAATAAACACTACAAGTTATTGCTCTGTGTGCTACCACTTTCACTGTAGAGATATGTGCTGTTTGGCTCCCCTAGCCTCATTTAGGCTCCCTCATAAGAGGCAAGCAGAGGCCATCATGGGCTTCTTTTGTCTACCATGAGTCTTGCAAAGCAGAAGGTGGTATTGTAAAAAATTTATGCAAAACTGTTACCAATTACAAAGGATATTATGTCAGTAGATTATATAGGGTCAGTGTCATTCATTATGTTTTTATCCCACCTCAGACCTGATAGGCTCCTGATTTTACTTAGAATTTTTGAGGCATCAGGTTATTGAGTTCAATTGTATACAGTTTTACCTGTTCAATATCTACATTGCACAAACATAATAACTCAGTAATCACTACTACAGTACTTTCTGTCCACTGGGTGGCAGGCCTGTCATATTAATAACATTTTCATGACCATAAGTAATAACAATGAAGCTATTGAAATGCGAATATATTTTAGTTAAACAGGTACAAGAAAGAGTAATTGTAGTTAACTTGCATTTAAAATTAGCCATTTGTATTGCTTTTGTAGATCACAACTATTTGTTATACACAGGGCAAATTATTTCAGTAAACTCAAAGTACACTTTAAGAATTCTAAATTAATAGGTGAAATTCACAGTGGATTAAGCACACATAAATGCATACAACAAGCAGTAAAAAGGGGAAGAGCAAGAATAACATAGGTCTGAGAGGCCATCATTTTTTTTTAAGGTTTTTTAGGTTTGTTATAATTCACTGTACTTTTGTCCACTATATAATCTGTAATTTGTGCATTTGTTCCCTTAAAAATAATACAAGTTAAAATAAACTAAATCAGAGCATTAGGGATTTCTCCCCAAATCTCTTTTAACACATGCATGTTCAGCTCTGATGAGTAAGCATGTGTTCTGAATGAGGAGAGGGACTTAAAGGGGAACTCTGGTGGAAACAAGTGAAAAACAAATCTTTTCAAATCAACTGGTGCCAGAAAGTTAAACAGATTTGTAAATTACTTCTATTAAAAAAATCTTAATGTTTCCAGTACTTATCAGCTGCTGTATACTATAGAGAAAATTGTGCAGTTCTTTCCAGTTTGATAACAGTGCTCCCTGCTGACACCTCTGTCTGCGTCAGGAACTGTCCAGATTAGAAGCAAATCCCCATAGATAACCTCTCCTTCTCTGGACAGTTCCTGACATGGACAGAGGTGTCAGCAGAGAGCACTGTAGTCAGAATGGAAAGAATATCGCACATTTCTCTGTAGTATATCTGTAGCATAAAGCAGCTGATAAGTAAGATTTTTAAATATAAGTAATTTACAAATCTGTTTAACTTTCTGGAGCCAGTTGATTTGAAAACATTTTTTTCCACCGGAGTTCCCTGTTAAGACACTGCCAGACACCTCTGACGACAACTCATTTCCCTCTAGAACAAAAGGATCTGGATCTGGCCCCTCTCGGGGGAATTGCCCAACATGAATTTAATGTAAATGCCCAACTTCCTAAATGTTTTACCTGACCTTTCCCCTGATCTGGGCTTTTATTAGTGGGATATACATCTGACTTTTGATATGAATGATTCTGTAAGTATTGCCAATGACTTTAACCAAAACTTTAACTAAAACAAAATTAACATATTAGACTGACTTTTCTACTTGCTTGTCTTGTCATGAAAAGTTTCCTGCAGATAAAAAATTGTGCTATTTGGCTGTTTAAAATCTTGGTGTATGGTCAGCTAATATATTTCCAGCCTACACTGCCATATCTTTGACTTTATTACTGATCCAGATTACAAAAATAACAGCAAAAAAACAAGCAGGACAAAATCTAAGTCATCAATATAGCTGCAAGCAGCGATACAGGTGGCCAAGCTGCAGAGCTGGGGTATATATAGCACATGATTTCCTGGACACCCCATCGTGGACTTGTGTGTTTATTTTCATGTTGATCTGACCAGTATTTTGAGAGAAAACTATATATGCGAGAACATGTGATCAATTCTGGTACAGAATGTGATCACTAACATGTATACTAATTTTCATGCTGTTCCGACCTGAATTTTCAGAGACAACTATGTTTGCAGAATATTGCGCAATCCAATATGGCTGCTAAACGATGTGATTAATTGATCTCGTAAAACTATGTGAGTCAGTATCTCACTATAGACCTTTACAAATACAACTGATTTTATGAATATTTAAAATGTCTGAAATCCAAAATGGCTGCCGACCTTGGTGACAATTGGAAATGGTCCAAGTTTAGACATACATCATACAGGAGGTAGGCCTAGACATGTGTGCCAAATTGTTAATTATTCTAACAAATAGTTCAAGAGAAAATGTTTAAAAAATATTGTGCAATCCAATATGGCAGACACACCTTGTGATCAATAGACTAGTAATAAACACACATACAGTGGGGATCAAAAGTTTGGCACCCCAGGTAAAAAAATGTATTAATGTGCATAAAGAAGCCAAGGAAAGATGGGAAAATCTCCAAAAGGCATCAAATTACAGATTAGACATTCTTATAATATGTCAATAAAAGTTAGATTTTATTTCCATCATTTACACTTTCAAAATAACAGAAAACAAAAAAATGGCATCTGCAAAAGTTTGGGCACCCTGCAGAGTTAATATCTTATACTGCCCCCTTTGGCAAGTGTAACAGCTTGTAAACGCTTTTTGTAGCCAGCCAAGAGTCTTTCAATTCTTGTTTGAGGTATCTTGTCCCATTCTTTGAGATTTCTGGGCTGTCTGTCACGCAATGCTCTTTTAAGGTCTATCCATAGATTTTCAATTATGTTGAGGTCAGGAGATTGTGAAGGCCATGGCAAAACCTTCAGTTTACGCCTCTTGATGTAATCCCCTGTGGATTTCGAGGTGTGTTTAGGATCATTATCCATTTGTAGAAGCCATCCTCTCTTCAACTTCAGCTTTTTCACAGATGGCATCAAGTTAGCATCCAAAATTTGCTGAAATTTTATTGAATCCATTTTTCCTTCTACTCGTAAGGTGTTCCCTGTGCCACTGGCTGCAATACAACCCCAAAGCATGATTGATTCACCCCCATGCTTAACAGTTGGACAGAGGTTCCTTTCATTAAATTCTGTTCCCCTTCTTCTCCAAACGTACCTTTGCTCATTCCGGCCAAAAAGTTCAACTTTAACCTCATCGGTCCACAGAACTTGTTTCCAAAATTCATCAGGCTTGTCTATATGTTCATTTGCAAAGTTCAAACGCTGATTTTTGTGGTGAGGACATAGAAGAGGTTTTCTTCTGATGACTTTTCCATGAAGACCATATTTGTACAAGTATCTCTTTATAGTGGAATAGTGTACCACAACTCCAGTGTCTGCCAGATCTTTCTGGAGGGATTGTGCAGTCAAACGTGGGGTTTGAATTTTTTTTCTCGCAATCCTGCGAGCTGTTCTGTCTGATATTTTTCTTGGTCTTCCAGATGTTGCTTTAACTTCCACTGTTCCTGATGACTGCCATTTCTTAATTACATTCCGAACAGAGGATATTGACATCTGAAAACTTTTTCTATCTTCTTATAGCCTTCTCCAGCTTTGTGAGCGTCAACAATTTTCAGTTTCAGATTTCTAGACAACTGCTTAGAAGAACCCATGTGCTGATTGTTGGGGCAAGGTCAGATGAGTCTGGGCATTTAAAACCTTTGAGATTGACATCCCCTGGTCTTCCCAGATGATGATTGAGAACAATCCATGACACTGGCAGGTCTCAGCTTTGCAAAGGGGGGCAGTGCATGCTATAAATTCTGCAGGGTGCCCAAACTTTTGCAGACACAATTTTTTTTTAGGTTTCTGTTATTTTTAAAGTGTAAATGATGGAAATAAAATCTAACTTTTGTTGACAAATTGCAAATGTCTAATCTGTAATTTGATGTCTTTTGGAGATTTTTCCATCTTTCCTTGGCTTCTTTATGCACAGAAATACAAATTTTTACCTGGGGTGCGCAAACTTTTGATCCCCACTGTAAGTCTGCATTACAGTCTAACCATAAACAATATTTTATACATCAGTAGCAATAGCAGTTGCAGAGAAACAGATGTTTGAATTTTGAGCAACAATTTGCCATAAAACAAAGATGGCTGCTTGGTCATTTGACCTAAGACCTTTATGTAGAAAAAGGTTAAGCACTCTACCATTGTGCTACGTTTCATAAGCTTTTGGTCAACAGTGTGCATATTACAGATATTTAAAGGGATACTTCAGCCCTAAGACATCTTATCCCCTATCCAAAGGCCCTATCCAGCCACTGGGGACCCCCGCAATCTTTCATGCAGCACCCACCTGTCTCAGCTGCAGAAGAGATGATCGCTCTGTGTCTGAAGACTCATGACCATGGGGCCAGAGTATCGTGACGTGCAGCTGAGACAGGTGGGTGCTGCACGAGAGATTGCGGCGGTCCCCAGCGGCAGGACCCCCACGATCAGACATCTTATCCGCTATCCTTTGGATAGGGTTAAGATGTCTTAGGGCAGGAATACCCCTTTAAGTACAGGGGCTTATTGGCTTGCAGTGATTGGCTAGCAGTGGCCATATTGATTATGCAACCAGCTTTAACAAAAATGGTACAGGAGGTTACCATAAACATGTCTGCCAAATTGTGAATGATTCTAACTGTTGGTTTCCGAAAGGAAGATGGTTGTAAAATATTGCGCAATACAATATGGCAGCTAAACATGTGACCAATTGACTTGTAATAAACAACACGAAAGTCACAAAAGAAGAAAAAAACGGTCTTGGGAGGCGCTGCTCATTGAGGTCACAAATTGGAGAGACTCAGGCCAGAACAGGACAAGTAAATTCATTAACAAAAAGGACAACGCATTTCGGCACATACAGAGTGCCTTCCTCAGGTCCAAACGAATACAGCACTCTTCATTTAATGATGGGTACAAGAGATACTGGAGGGGATCCTGTGTCATGCGGCGCTGGCGTTGGTCTGACAGCTGTAATAAACAAATAATAATCTTGATCATGCTGTTACCACATACAATATTGTAACAATAGCAAAGTATTTGTGTAATACAGTAATATACCAGTGTTATTATTGTTGTAAAATGTCAGTATTTTAAATAGACAATTTGTGAAGGTTTTATCTTTAGAAAAGCAAATAGTTTGACAGCGTAAGATAATACCTTGATGCAAAGAATTATTAGTAACTATTTATATGATTTTTTTTAACATTTTTATATTTACTTTTTATTTTTCCATGTAAAACATACTCTTACGTTATGCGCTCCGGCCACAAACGCTGGCCGTGAGCTCATGGTCCCATTACCTTCTGCTGCCGATGGGGATGGGACTCGCATCGCGGGACGCGCCCGCATGCGAGCCCCAGTCTGTCAATCTCCAGGTGTTTCTCCTGCCGAGATTCAGCAAGTTCCTCCGGGAAAATCCTTTGTGCCCGCCAGATTGAGACGCAAGGTCCTGAAATGGGGTCATTCTTCCTTGACAGCAGGACATCCTGGAATACGCAAGAATCTACTTCTTATTTCCCTGCACTACTGGTGGCCCCATCTTGAACGTGATGTTTCTGATTTTGTTCGGTCCTGCGTATCATGTGCCCGCGACAAAACTCCTCGACAAAGACATGCAGGACTTACAGCCTTTACCCATTTCAGAGACTCCCTGGTCCCATATCGCCATGGATTTCATCAATGATTTGCCACCTTCTCATAATGACACTGTCATCTGGGTCGTTGTAGATCGGTTTTCCAAGATGGCTCATTTCATTCCTCTACCAGGTCTTCCTTCTGTCCCGCAGCTGGCAAAGTACTTCTTGTTCAATGTCTTTCGTTTACATGGTCTTCCTCAGCATAGCGTTTTGGTTTGAGGTGTGCTGTTTATCTCTAAGTTCTTTGTAACCGTCTGGACATCAATCTGGACTTCTCCAACGGTCAGGTGGAGAGGGTTAATCAAATCCTTGAGACTTATCTTCAGCATTTTCTTTCAGCTCGCCAAGATGATTGGTCGACCTTCTCCGCTGGGCTGAATTCTCATATAATCATAAGGATTCCGAGTCCACGAGGTCGTCCCCCTTTTTTGTTGTCTACAGACTTCAGCTCCGTTCTCCTCTTCCAGTCTCCTCCGGTGTGCCTGCGGTTGATGAGCTGGTCCGTGACTTCTCCACCATCTGGCAACAGACCAGACAGTCGTCCCAGGCTTCTTCACGCATGAAGGCGCAAGCGGATAAAGGTAGAAGACCTCCTCTGTCCTTCTCTCCTGGTGACATGGTGTGGCTTTCATCCAAGTACATCTACTTGAAGGTCCTTTGTTACAAGCTCGGTCCCCGCTACCTTGGTCCCTTCCAGATTCTACAAAAGATCAATCCTGTCTCCTACAAACTCTGTCTACCTGCTACGTTACATATTCCCAATTCCTTCCATGTCTCTCTCCTCAAGCCTCTTGTCGTAAACCGGTTCTCTCAGAAGAATCTTGTCCCCACAGTTGTCTCCAGCTCATCTGACATCTACAAAGTTAAACAGATTCTTGCTGCAAAAACTGTGAGAGGTAAAAACATTTTTACAGTCAACTGGGAGGGTTACGGCCCTGAGGAGAGATCTTGGGAGCCTGAGGAGAATATCCTGGACTCTGACCTTCTCAGGAGTTTTCTTGTTTACTCCATTCATTATAGATCTTAGGGGCAAGTTTCTTCCCTCTGTAATATATAGACTCATATCTTTTTATCTGTCCTACTGCGTTTTGCCACTCCTTTTCTTTTGGGATTGCAAAAATACCAATATTGAGGGCCGAACCATTTCCTCAATATTAGTATTTTTCAATCCCAAAAGATTTTAAGATGACATTATTCCTAACTTTATCTAGTAGCCCTATGCCTAGGATAGCTGACTTTACATTGAAATTTATTTTTGTCCTTATCTTTCTCTCAACAGTTTTGTATACCACTGCCCAAAACTTATTAATCATGGGACATCCCCAGGCCTTATGTATAAGATCCGCTTCTTCTGCCTGGCATTAAGAGCAATTCAAGTCTGTTCTTTTCCCGATGTTATGAAGAAATTTAGGTGTATATGGAATCCTGTGAACCATTTTAATCATTGAGATTTTATGGTTCACGATTTTCTTTTTTTTTTTTATTAGTTGTTAACCATTTTCCATTTTTCCCATAACATTTTTTTCATGGATATTCTTTGTCAAGCTTAAAAGCAACTGTAATGTGATGATAGTATTATTATTAGTAGTATTAATAATAATAATAATATTATTAGTGTTGAAATGCGAATTTTGCGAATATCGGCACGTCGCGATTTTGCGAATATTTAGAATATAGTGATATATATTTGTAATGAAGAATATTCGTTTTTTTTATGTGAATTCATGAGAATATTTATGCAAATATTTATGCGAATATCGACACTTCCAGACTGGACACTGATCCCTCCCTTCTTTTAGGTGAAAGGTATAATTGTGCATGCGCACTATGCGAATTTCATTACGAATTTTTGCAAATATGCGAAATTTGCGAATATAGGATGAATATTCGTCCAAATATTTGCAAAATATTGCAAATTCGAATATGGCCTATGCTGGTCATCACTAATTATTATTATTAATAATCCTGGAAGTCACCTTACTTCAAACATGCTTTCACAAAGTGTCATCCTTAAGGGAATCAAGCATCTGGAGGAGGTTAACATAGCCACAGGGTCCCAATGTTGGCACCACAGCCATGCGTCAACATATGCTGCACCACCATAAATCAGCATGGGAGAACCGTGGCTCTGATGTAGTGATCCAGCCTGCTGCATCACTCAGTGCCACTCCGCTCCCTTTTTCTGCCAGTTAAAGCTCCACTACCTTAGCCGAAGGGAGCTGTGTGTCATACCCTCCTTCTCTCGCTCCAGATGCTCCTGCTTCTCCTACTTTTAGTCAGTCATTCCGCCAACAATCCATCGGCGAAGCCATGTTCAAGAGACAACAGTATGCGCCCTCTCATTCAACGGCGCAGAAGCTGAATATGCTCCTGTCCAAGTTGCTGGTGCTGCAGTCCCTCCCTTTTCAAGTGGTGCACTCTGCACCTTTCAGTGAACTGATGGCTTGTGCTGAGCCGAGGTGGAGAGTCCCAAGCCGTCATTTGTTTGCAAAGAAGGCAGTACCAGCATTCCACAATTTTGTGGAACAGAAGGTGGGCCAGTCCTTGAGCCTGTCGGTGTGTACCAAAGTGCACGGCAGCGCCGACATGTGGAGCTGTAACTATGGTCAGTGACAATACATGTCCTTTACGGCCCACTGGGTGAATATGGTTCCTGCACAGCCACAACAGCAACTTGGACAGGTCACGCCGCCTCCTCCTCCATGCTCTCAGGCCGTTGGTCCTGTTACAGTGTACAACTCTGCCTCCTCATCCTCCACTGCACAGACAAGTCTCAGTGCCCCTTCAACATACCATGTGTGCAGGGCACGGTGGTGTCACACTGTTCTTCACATGGTTTGCTTTGGCGAACGGAGTCACACAGGGGAGGAACTGCGAAAAGTAATTCGGAGCGTGGCTTACTCCACAAAAACTGGAAATGGGATCCATGGTGACCAACAACGGGAAGAACATCTTGTCTGCGCTGCGACAAGGAAGGCTGTGACACCTGCCGTTTGTTAGGCCCTTTGAGGAAGCCACATTATTAGTCAGTCGCCAGGAATACAGGATGAACAATGTAATTTCCTACAACACGTGTTGGAAACGATGGCTGGTCAGGGTACTGGAGATGTGGCACCTATATCTCACAGCCACATAAGCCCTGTGGGAGCTGAACTGGAGGTGCAGGAGTGGCCCAGTGAAGCACAGTTTAGGTTTTGCGAAATGGGCAGTTTTTCTAGTCATCTGATAGGAGAGGAGCAGGATCAGCCAGAGTAGCTAGAGGGTTAGGAGGAAGGTCGAGACAGAGGACCCAGACACACCGTGGCAGTATGCAGTATAGATGGAGGTAGGGAGTCCCTCTGAGTCACTTGCACAAATGGCATGATGCATGCTCGCTTGCGTAGTGACCGCTGAATTGTCACCATTCGGCAGCGGGATGACTTCTGGCTCTCCTCCTTATTGGACCCTTGCTACTGCCACAAAATGGGGGCCTTTTTACACCCACTGAGACGGAGGACAAACTGACCTACTACAGAGACATCCTACTTAGTCAGTTGGCCTATGCCTATCGGCGCCATTGTCCATCCCCTCGCAGGTCTGACTCGGGGGGCCCTCTGCACTTACCTTTCACTGCCATGGCTGCTGGGGAGGGGTGGGGTGGGGTGGCAGGAGCAGTACCAGCTCCATCAGCAGCAGCCTGAGTCTACAGTCATTGATGAGTACCTTTCTTCACCTGTATAGTGAAGCAATTCATCAGAAGCAGGCAGACCTGGAGCAGGACCTGAACCAGCAAGTGGTTGCATGCCTTGACATGTCCATGCCAACACACCTTGAAGATCTGTTAGACTTCTGGGCAGCCAAACTTGATTTGTGGCCGCAACTAGCAGAGTTTTGCCCTGGAAAAGCTGTCCTGCCCAGCCAGTAGTGTGCCATCAGAGCAGGTGTTTAGTGCAGAGGAGGCCATAGTCACCCAGAGGAGATCTTGTCTGTCCACAAAAAATGTGGAGAGACTGACCTTTGTGAAGAGGAATCAGGCATGGATCAGCCAGGATTTCCACCCACCAATGTCTCATGCATTAGAGTAGATTGAACATGGTGCCACACCAACACTTCACAAATATGGATAGTGCCAAACAGATGTAAGGCGCTGCTCCCCAGTTACAAACAATCCTCTGCATCACACCTTTTTTCACCCACCTTCGTCACTCGGTACTGGTATTGCCACCTAACGCTCCACTCTGTCACTGGGTACCTTTCAGGACTCCTGATGCTGCTGCCACCTCCAAGCTGTCTTATTCTGCCACCATATGGTCTCCTTATGTTTCCGCCAACTCCAGGCTGTGTCATTCAGCCACTGAACATTCATTTTTTTATCTTAGGGATTGTGAGGCTATATGTCTAGGTCTCCTCATGCTGCCGCCAACTCCAGGCTGTATCATTCATCCACTATATGGTCTCCTCATGCTGCTACCAATTCCAGGCTGTGTCATTCATCAACTATATGGTTTCCTCATGCTGCCGACACCTCCACGATATGTCATTCAGCCACTATATGGTCTTCTCATGCTGCCGCCACCTCCGCACTGTGTCATTCTGCCACTATATGGTCTCCTCATGCCTCAGCCACCTTCAGGCTGTGTCATTCAGCCACTATATTGTCTCCACCAGCTGCTGTGACATTAGCTAAAAACATTTATGGTAGCACTAGCTACCATAAATCTTCAATTAAAATTTTAAAATGTATCTTTTAATATTAGGGATGGTGAGACCCTATGGTCTCCTCATGCTGCCGCCAACTCCAGGCTGTGTCATTCAGCCACTATATGCTGCCACCAACTCCAGGCTGTGTCTTTCAGCCACTATATGGTCTCCTCATGCTGTCGCCAACCTCAGGCTGTGTCATTCAGCCACTATATGCTGCCAACAAGTCCAGGCTGTGTCATCCAGCCACTATATGGTCTCCTCATGTTGACAACACCTCCACACTGTGTCATTCAGCCACTATGTGGTCTCAAGTGGCCGCCAACTCCAGGCTGTGTCATTCAGCCACTATATGGTCTCCTCATTCTGCTGCCAATGCCAGGCTATGTCATTCAGCCACTATATGCTGTCAGCAAGTACATGCTCTGTAATCCAGCCACTATATGGTCTCCTCATGCTGCCAACACCTCCATGGTGTGTCATTCAGCCACTATATGGTCTCCTCATGCTGCCGCCACCTCCAGGCTCTGTCATTGTTCCGCTCTGCTGCAGTGATTCTAATAGCGATGCCTGTAATCTGCATGTCATGCTGAATAATAGTATTATTTCACTAACACAGCACAGTCCCTATGAATGTTAGGACAAGGCAAAGTGTTCTATTCCCCTATTGAGCCTCTCTGTAGGCCAGAAATAGCCGTTTTTAATAATGATTTGCCACAAAAAAATTAGGACCTAACCACATTTTTTCAGAAAATTTGGCGAATCGGCCGAATCAAATTTTTCTCAAATTCGCTCATCTCTAGTAACAACCTCTGTCCTGCACCTCACACCCCACCATCATACCACATATATATAGTTTTTCATATGTATAGTTTATATAAACTTTATTACAATATAAAATGAATGATACAGTGCAAAACAAAAATCTAGGTAATATCGAATCCAAACACAAGATGGCAGAATGACTTGAAACTGTTCAACCATACCAGCTCTGCTTAAATGGGCACTGTTGTTTGCAAAAACTTTTTTTTTATAATGTGGATACAAACATTACATGTATATTTGTAATATACATTTATTAAAAATGTGTATATTTTTGGGTGATAAAATACTGTCTTATCCTTGCAGCTTTGACCTATAGAGACACAATGCAGGAAGTTTCCCTTTTGTATATGTATTTGTTTGTGTTTTTTTTTTTTAACATTCATACCCTGATTATACTACACCTGGGACTTGATCTACATTCAATTCTATATGCTGATGCTTCACCTATGTACTCATAATATTACTCCCTTTTGTTTTCCTTTTTGTATATGTATTTATATGTGTTTTTTTTTTTTTTTTTTGCTCTTGGAGAAAGTTTTACGATAACCTAATAAAAGTTATGCTTTATATGGATCACAGTTAGGTTGGTGTTTGTAGCTTTATTTACCCAGAGGCAGTTGTATTGTAAGTTTAGAGACTCAATAATGTTCCTCAATTAATTATATACAACCATGTTTAAACTAAAAATGCTAAAACTAATGTCTCCTAATTATTCGTTTAAACAGGTAGCTCTGGTTAGAATAAGTTGTATTTGTTTGGAGAGGAGGAGTAGAACTTTTAAACCAATTTTTAATGGATATTAATAAAAATGATTTCCTTTTAGAATTTTCAGCCATGTACAGTAAAAGAGACATTAACTTTTTCGACTTGAATATTTATATTAGAGATACCGTATATACTCGAGTATAAGCCGAGTTTTTCAGCAAGATTTTTCGTGCTAAAAACACCCCCCTCGGCTTATACTCGAGTGAACTCTCCACCCGCAGTGGTCTTCAACCTGCGGACCTCCAGAGGTTTCAAAACTACAACTCCCAGCAAGCCCGGGCAGCCATCGGCTGTCCGGGCTTGCTGGGAGTTGTAGTTTTGAAACCTCCGGAGGTCCGCAGGTTGAAGACCACTGCGGCCTTCGACATCATCCAGCCCCCTCTCACCCCCCTTTAGTTCTGTACAGTACTCGCCTCTGCTCGGCGCTGGTCCGGAGAGGAGGTGGTCCGGTGGGATAGTGGTTCCGGGCTGCTATCTTCACCGGGGAGGCGGCTTCTAAGCGCTTCGGGCCCGGCCTCAGAATAGTCACGTTACCTTGACAACGACGCAGAGGTGCGTTCATTGCCAACGTACTTCTGCGTCATTGTCAAGGCAACGCCTCTATTCCGGGCCGGAAGCGCGGAGAAGAGGCGCCCCCGGTGAAGATAGCAGCCCGGAACCACTATCCCACCGGACCACCTCCTCTCCGGACAGCCCTGCAGGACCGGACCAGCGCCGAGCGGAGGTGAGTACTGTACAGAACTAAAGGGGGGTGAGAGGGGGCTGGATGATGTCGAAGGCCGCAGTGGTCTTCAGCCTGCGGACCTCCGGAGGTTTCAAAACTACAACTCCCAGCAAGCCCGGACAGCCGATGGCTGCCCGGGCTTGCTGGGAGTTGTAGTTTTGAAACCTCTGGAGGTCCGCAGGTTGAAGACCACTGAGGGCGGATGATGAGAAGAGGATGATGAAGGGGGGGTGTGTGGGATGATTACAAGGGGATGATGAAGGGGGGGTGTGTGGGATGATGACAAGGGGATGATGAAGGGGGGATGTGTGGGATGATGACAAGGGGATGATGAAGGGGGGATGTGTGGGATGATGACAAGGGGATGATGAAGGGGGGATGTGTGGGATGATGACAAGGGGATTATGACAGGTGATGATGATGAGGGTCTGGATGATGACAGGCGGTGATGATGATGAGGATGTTAATGACGGGTCTGGATGATGACGGGGGTCTGGATGATGACAGGGGTCTGGATGATGACGGGGGTCTGGATGATGACAGGGGGGATGATGTATTTCCCACCCTAGGCTTATACTCGAGTCAATAACTTTTCCTGGGATTTTGGGTTGAAATTAGGGGTCTCGGCTTATACTCGGGTCGGCTTATACTCGAGTATATACAGTAATAAAAATTGAGACCAAAATATTCCACAAGCCCATGGATAGCAATAGCTTTATTAGAAAAAGGAGCTACCAATATGGTTAGCTAATATTCTATGGAGTCAATTCATCTGGGCATGCCGAAATTACACAAGAATGGAGGAATATGAACAAGAAGCCACAAATCTAAAGAAAACATTTCTAAACAGAGGGTATGAAGAAAAAGTACTTAAAAGGGTACTCTGGGGAAGTTAAGAAAAATAAAAATGCCCCAAAGCCATCACAATACCTGTTTTGTGTCTCCTGTAGTTATTCATGTGATTTAGGCAGATCCTTTGGCCCCTGATGTCTCCTAAATAATTGTTTTCCTTATCTGCAGCATAGACTACAACTCCCAGAATTCAGCGCACACACACACACACACACACACACACACACGGGGAGATTTATCAAACTGTGAGAGAAAAAGTGGAGGGATTTCCCCACAGCAACCAGCTAACAAGCTGAGGTAAAGTGAAAGCTGAGGTGTGATTGGCTGCATATGGGGAAATATCTCCACTTTTTCTCTCACACAGTTTGATAAATCCGGGCCACCTCCTGCTATGAATTTTTCTGTGTTCTGAATGGCAGCATATTCAAAAGAAAAACAGCAGCTACGGTATGTGCTCAGTTGTGACTAAGAATCTTCACTGCTTTTCTCTCACAAGCTCCTCACACAGGGAGGGGAGGTGTGGCTGTACAGCCAGAGCTCTAGCCCAATCAGAAATCAGACAGAAATCAGGTGATGTTGTCTTGATGGGAGGGGCTGCTCTCACTGAGGAGACAACATGGATCTAAAAAATGAATTTTTCTCACACTTCCTGCATGTAAGTGACAGCTGAAAGAGGAAAACTGTTGTATATAGCTAATGAATGATATTTAGACAAATGCATAGGTTGGTGAGAGAGAAAGAATGGGCTATGGATTTAGTTCCCCGGAGTACCTCTTTAATCAAACTAGCAGGGAAGTGGCACTAATAGCAACGGAAACACTACTTAAGAACAAAAATAAGAATAAAATAGAGGAAGAAAAAAGAAGAAAAAAAAAATCAAACTTCCAATAATGACAACTTATTCTAACCAGAGCTACCTGTTTAAATGAGTAATTAGGAGACATTGGGATATGATATATAAAAAAAATGACAAAATACCTGATGAGCCCTCTTTTATTTTCAAAAAGGCCCAGAATTTGGGCAACTTGGTAGCACCAACAATAAAAAATAAAAACCATCGACAAAATAATATAATGCACATTTTATCCCCCCAAGAACAACTTAAAGGATTTTTTTTCCGTGCTGCAAGCGTAAATCATGTCGCAGCATGAACAATTTAAAACCCATTTTTTCCATAGAGAACGGAGATATTAAGAAAACTGTAGACAGCCATATCCACTAAGGGGGTAATTAGAGATGAGCGAACCTACAGTGATTCGATATGTCACGTACTTCACGGCTCGGCAGTTGCTGACTTTAACCTGCATAAATTAGTTCAGCTTTCAGGTGCTCCGGTGGGCTGGAAAAGGTGGATACAGTCCTAGGAGACTCTCTTTTAGGACTGTATCTACCTTTTCCAGACCACTGGAGCACCTGAAAGCTGAACTAATTTATGCAAGCTAAAGTAAGCAACTGCTGAGCTGCAAAGTTCGTGACGAATCGAATCACTGTAAGTTCGCTCATCTCTAGGGGTAATATATGGCATTAAATATCCTTGCAAAAAATGGTACATCGGAAGAACAAAAAGATTATTGTCACAAAGAATATCTGAACACCTTTACAGTGTCTGCAGAGGTTATGAGGGGCACCCATTATCTGTACACTACAGAGATAAACATAAATCTACAATGAAGGATTCCATTTTTTGCGGGATTGAAAAAATTACACCACACTGGCGGGAAGGAAACTACATTGCCCATATGTCCAGAGCGGAGGCTAAGTGGATATTTGAATTTAAAACAGGAGCCCCGCATGGCCTTAATACTGATTTTGAGATTTTCGGCTTTTTGGAAGATTAATATTAATAACAGCACTATAGTGCACCATCTCACGGCATAATAATTAAACGGAAAACTTCGTAAGCATATGATAGAACTGAACACATACCAGAATGGGGCGGAACTGGAGGAATGTCATTCAAAATCTGTAGACCATTTATCAATAGCGAAGGATCCATCATGTACCTATCGCAGAGGAAGGAGGCCGATACTGCCTTCGAAACTACCTTAGAGGTTTTTTGGACAATCCGCATTCCCGTAGTGATGTCACCAACGGCAAAAAGCTCACCTACGTGCAAAGGAACCAGGTGCGGTAGAGACGCCATCGGCCGGGGCGTACTTCAGGACATTCCCGACCACATCCGCACGGAACTGAACTCCACTCATCTGAATCGGAACACATCTTACTAACTACAGGTACTTGATTCAACAGAGGGTATATATTTAGCAAACCCCTGAGTCTCATGTAATATATACTTTAGCACACAGAAGTAATAGCCCTTTTAACCTCAAATCCGGATATCAAAGTACATTAGTTGCTCAAACCAACTTGGATCTCTATACATCCACAGGAATTTCGTATATGTCAGGCTAAGACACTGTGCATATTAATACATCGGTTTAATCATTTTTTTTGCAATAGAAAATTAACCACATTTATTTTCTGTAGATGCACATTATCCACACAGTTCTATTTGCTTTTTGCACACAATCAAGTCCATCAGGAATAGTTGGGTATATTATATCCCAAGAGCATCATAGCAAATTATCTGGCATTTTATTTCAGACTCACATATATATATATATATATATATATATATATATATATTTTTTTTTTTTTTTAATAATTTTTTTTTTCATGGCTACATAGGAACAAGCAGCTAAATACTACACTATCCAGTGACCCACAGAGGGACGATCCTTCATGGGGGCCTCGTGCAATATTTCATACTTTTAAGCAAGTAGCAAAATAAACTAAATCATTTTTAAAACACACAATTATTGCGCCAGTATTTATTTATTTACTTAAACAACACAATGTAACTCCAAGTCAATCACACTTCTGTGAAATCACACTGTCCACTCAGGAAGCAACACTGATTGTCAATCAATTTCACATGCTGTTGTGCAAATGGAACAGACAACAGGTGGAAATTGTAGGCAATTAGCAAGACACCCCCAATAAAGGAGTGGTTCTGCAGGTGGTGACCACAGACCACTTCTCAGTTCCTATGCTTCCTGGCTGATGTTTTGGTCACGTTTGAATGCTGGCGGTGCCTTCACGCTAGTGGTAACTTGAGACGTAGTCTACAACTCACACAAGTGGCTCAGGTAGTGCAGCTCATCCGGGATGGCACATCAATGTGATCTGTGGCAAGAAGGTTTGCTGTGTCTGTCAGCGTAGTGTCCAGAGCATGGAGGCGCTACCAGGAGACAGGCCAGTACATCAGGAGATGTGGAGGAGGCCATAGGAGGGCAACAACCCAGCAGCAGGACCGCTACCTCCGCCTTTGTGCAAGGAGGAGCAAGAGGAGCACTGCCAGAACCCTGCAAAATGACCTCCAGCAGGCCACAAATGTGCATGTGTCCACTCAAATGGTCCGAAACAGACTCCATGAGGGTGGTATGAGGGCCCGACCTCCACCAGTGGGGATTGTGCTTATAGCCCAACACAGTGCAGGACATTTGGCATTTGCCAGAGAACACCAAGATTGGCAAATTTGCCACTGGCACCCTGTACTCTTCACAGATGAAAGCAGGTTCACACTGAGCACATGTGACAGACGTGACAGAGTCTGGAGATGCCGTGGATAACGTTCTGCTGCCAGCAACATCCTCCAGCATGACCAGTTTGGTGGTGGGTCAGTAATGGTGTGGGGTGGCATTTCTTTGGGGAACCGCACAGCCCTCCATGTGCTTGCCAGAGGTAGTCTGACTGCCATTAGGTACCGAGATGATACCCTTATACCCCTTGTGAGACCATATGCTGGTGCGGTTGGCCCTGGGTTCCTCCTAATGCAAGACAATGCTAGACCTCCTGTGGCTGGAGTGTGTCAACAGTCCTGCAAGAGGAAGGCATTGATGCTATGGACTGGCCCGCTCGTTCCTCAGACCTGAATCCAATTAAGCACATCTGGGACATCATGTTTTGCTCCATCCACCACCGCCACGTTGCCCCACAGACTGTCCAGGAGTTGGCGGATTCTTTAGTCGAGGTCTGGGAGGACATCCCTCAGGAGACCATCCACCACCTCATCAGGAGCATGCCCAGGGGTTGTAGGGAGGTCATACGGGCACGTGGAGGCCACACACACTACTGGGCCTCATTTTGACTTGTTTTAAAGACATTACATCAAAGTTGGATCCGCCTGTAGTTTTGTTTTCCACTTATATTTTGAGTGTGATTCCATATCCAGACCTCCATGGGTTGATAAATTTGATTTCCATTGATCATTTTTGTGTGATTTTGTTGTCAGCACATTCAACTGTGTAAAGATGAAAGTATTTCATACGATTAGTTCATTCATTCAGATCTAGGATGTGTTATTTTAGTGTTCCCTTTATTTTTTCAGCAGTGTAGTAATATGTGGTCATATTGTGGAAATGTTATGTAGCCCTTTATAGTGGTGTGATATGGTAACTGTATGACAGTATTGTTGAAAGGCTTTAAATAGCGTATTGTACAGTATGATTAACAGTCTGAGTCCATCAAAAGCATCATAATGAATATTTTTCTAACCCACCCCTTAAGAAAATTCTGTGTCCACCCCTATATTCTGTCAATAAATTATATACTGGTGAATGGGAGGGCACAAAATTAAGCTATGTCTAGTATTTTAACAAGTTTAGATAAAAATAATTAGAATACTGGCAGTATATGTGGTTAAAGTGAGTATGAATCTGCATTAGTAATAAATCCATAGACCAAACAGGTCAAACCTGAACTTCAGCTAGACATTAATCACATAATTCCCCTTTCAATATAATATAAAAAATCCTTATATTTTACTTGCTATTCTATTTTGAACAACATTCACATACATTTTTATTGAATAAAGAAGCAATCCAGAATTTTATTGCACATATCATGCACACTCACCATCACTTGTCCTACTGCACCTTTTGTGAACTTCTGCACCAGCAGACGATTTATGTGACCAGGTGCAATAAAAAAAAAAAATCACACCCTCGTTCTGCAAAGCCAGAGGATCAGAGGATTTGTGATAAATGTAGGCAGTATTAGCAAATCATTCAGTGTTAAAATAGCAAACCAGTGTGGCTGCAAACTAATGCCTGCAACATCAGCTAAAAAAAGGTAAGCACAACGTATACTCTACATTATTCTGTGATAATAGCCTATGCTGCACTATATTAAGCAAAAAAATAATAAATAAATAACAATAATTTCTACAATGACAACTTATGAGCTAACCACAGGATAGGTCAAAAGTGTCTGATCAGCGGAGTCAGACCATTATGTCTCCCACTAATAGGCAATCCTAAGTGTCACTCCAAAGTCTATGGGACTGCCAAAGATAGCTAATTTACTACCATTAATTTAATATTGTCATTTTAACTTAATAAAGTTCACCTTCCTTAGTTAAAATGTTTCCTTTTAGTGCAGTCAGGGTCATTTCATTTATTATGTGTAAGATAAGTATCTGTTGAGCAGGTGATATTGTTTGAAGGGGTACCCAAGCTTCACAATTGATTGCTTATCCATACTGCAGACCATCAATATCAGATCAGTGGGGTCTGATTGTTGATGCTGCATTACCTTTGTTTTTTAGCAGTACCTGGTGACGCAGCTCAATACCAATCATGTGTATACTGCAAACTTTATTACTAGGCACCTGATAAAAGTGTGGAGCTTTTCCTGCTAAACAATGAAGGAGACATGGCGCTCCAATAGGCTTCTTTAAACAGCTGACTAACATGTCAGACCCCCACCTATCTGATATTGAATGACAATGTTAAATACCCCTTTAACTTATATGTTTACACTTTTTTAACCCCTTAACGTAAACGTACGTCATGGTGACGTGGTACTTAGCACACCATGACGTACATTTACGCGCCACCTTGATCGCGAGCACCGGAGCTATCAGCAGCCAGGGACCCGCCGGTAATGGCGGACATCCGCGATCGTGCGTATGTCCGCCATTAACCCCTCAGATGCCATGATCAATACAGATCACGGCATCTGCAGCAGTGCGGTACTTTGCATGGATGATCGGATCGCCCGCAGCGCTGCCGCGGGGATCCGGTCATCCAGCATGGCGGCCGGAGGTCCCCTCTCCTGGCTCCGGGGATCTTCAGCTCTGGTCTCAGATCGAGCAGACCAGAGCAGAAGATCACCGATAATACTGAGCAGTGCAGTATCCTATACATAGCACTGCACAGTATTAGCAATCAACTGATTTCAATGAATAGTCCCCTATGGAGACATAAAAAGTGTAAAAAAAAAAATTAAAAAAATGTAAAATAAAAAAGTATAAAAATGTGAAAAATCCCCTCCCCCAATAAAGCATTTTTTGTCAGTTTTTGCCATTTTACCCCCCAAAAAGCATAATAAAAATAATTAATACACATATTTGGTATCGCCGCGTGCGTAGAAGTCTGAACTATTAAAATATATTGTTAATCATCCCATACGGTAAATGGCGTTAACGTAAAAAAATAAAAAATTTCCAAAATTGCTGCTTTTTTTGTCACATTTTATTCCAAAAGAAAATTAATAAAAAATTAATAAAAAGTAAAACCTAAGCAAAAGTGATACTGATAAAAACTAAAGATCATGGCGCAAAAAATGAGCCCTCATACCGCCCCATATACGGAAAAATTAGAAAGTTATAGGTGGTCAAAATAGGGCAATTTCAAACATACTAATTTTGTTAAAATGGTTTGAGATTTTTTTTTAAGCGGTATAATTATAGAAAAGCATATAACATGGGTATCATTTTAATTGTATTGACCCACAGAATAAAGAAAACATGTAATTTTTGCCGGAAAATGTACAGCGTGAATACAAAACTTTCCAAAATTTGCTAAATTGCGGTTTTATTTTCAATTTTCCCACATAAATAATAATTGTTTGGTTGCTCCGTACATTTTATGGTAAAATAAGTGATGTTATTACAAAGTAAAATTGGTAACGCAAAAAACAAGCCCTCATATGGGTCTGTGGATGGAAATATAAAAGAGTTGTGATTTTTAGAAGGCGAAGAGGAAAAAATTGGTCTGGTCCTTAAGGCCAAAATGGGCCTGGTCCTTAAGGGGTTAAAGATTTGTGTACTAAAACGTACCATTAAAAGGCAGGTTTAACCACAAAAAGATATTTTAGTCTAAAAACTTATCCCATTAAATTTGAATTTAAAACTTTTCTGATACATTCTATATTTTGATGATATTTTGCCTCATTATCTTAATATAATTATCCCCGACACATGAAGGGTGTATTCACACATTCAGTGCACTTATTAAATACAAAGCCAGGAATGGGTTTGAGAAGAGAAGTCTCAGTCTTTCCTCCCTATGTGTCCTCCACATGTGTGCTGAACATTTAAACACACCCAAAAAAACTATTCGAGGACATAAAGCCATTGTCATGGTTAGGGAAGGTCCACATCACCTTTTCCTTGTCCATTTGAACAACTAATTGACAACCTGTCAAAAAGAGATGCTGACATATACTGCAGCATATGGACGGTGGCCTCGCTGAGTTTAATGAGGCAAACATAGTAAACTACATGACATGTTCAAACCATTTCTGAAAGTATACACTTATTTTGCAGGACTGAAAGTTGCAGGCAGCCACACTTTACAGTACTGCAAAAGGAATGTATACTTTCAGAAATGGTCTGAACATGTCAATAGTTGACTACATTTGGCACGTTAAACTCAATTGACCCACTGTCCATTTGCTGCAGTATATGTCAGCATCCCTTTTTTACATGATGTCTTTGTAGAAGAAGTTTCTCTATATCTGTTATATGATGTATCCAGATTTTCTTGTTATCATGTACGTCAAGTGTCAGAAAGGGGTTAACTGAAAGTCAAGTGTGCCAGTTTTTTATTTTTTTGTCTTACATTAATGGTGAAAAAACATAACAGGTTTTGTGTCACTTATGTTCCTTTTCTAGGATGGCAATCATGTTGCTCAGCCCCAAAATGAGAATAATAGCTTAATTCTCAAAGCTTGTGGAAAGCCATTGCCATTTTACTTTCTAACTTGCTGCTACTCACAAAAATTGGATAATTTTGGACCACATGGAAAAAGCCATTGCTTCTTTCAATATATCGGTGTGCATATAAACACATCTGCCTCCAAACAGAGAATATAGCAGACATCTGCCTCCCTACAGGAATCATTTGAGAATATTATTTTAACCCCTTCCCGCTATAGGACATATGCATACATCCCAGCACCCAACATGTTCGCACGCTGGGATGTAAGAATATGTCCTAGAGATCTCCTGTACTGCCGCAGGCAGCGCAGGAGATTGGCAGCAGGACCTGGCTGTCAATCACAGGCGGAGTCCTGCTGCAGCTGCCGGGCTGCGATCGCCCCAACGGCGCCGCCGTGATACGATCGTGGGTCGTCGATGGTTGCTATGGCAGCAGAGATCTCCTGTCTGCCTGCTACGGAAGCCTGTGAGATCCAGCCACAGGCTGGATCGCACAGGCTGTACTGTGTGCAGCCGATCGAGTCATACTGTACTGCAGTACAAATGTATTGCAGCATAGTATAACCTGAAAAAGCTTAACTTTTTTTTATAAAAAGTTCTTAAATAAAAGTATGAAGTGTAAAAAAAAAATGCCCCTTTCCCAATAAAAGCTATGTATTGTCACCAAAAAAGATCAAAAACACAAATCATATACATAATAGGTATTGCCACATCCGTAATGACATGTACTATAGAACTATAATGTAAATTATCCCATACGGGGAATGCCATAAAAAAAAACAAAAAAAAAACACAAAAAAGCACCAATTATGGTACAAATAGCGGAATAAAAAAGATCGAAAGGTAGCACGTATGGCAAAAATTATACCAATGAAAAGTACAGCTCATCCCGCAAAAAATAAGCCCTCACTCAATGGCATCAAACAAAAAATTAAAAAGTTACAGCTGTTGAAAAATGAATGGCAGAAAAATAATTTTGCTCAGAAAAGGAAAAAGAACAGAATTTTGCTCAGAAAAAGTGTTCTAAAGTTATTACCATTTAAAGAGACACATGGCAAAAAAAAAAGAGCCTGGTCATTAAAGGGGTTATCCACCATAAGGTGATTTTAGTATGTACCTGCCAGACAGTAATGGACATGCTTAGGAAGGATCTGCGCTTGTCTTGGGGCTAAATGGCTATGTTGTGAGATTACCATAACCCTGTGGCTAGCTTTTTGTGAACTGGTATTTCCTGTTTGAGTTTTCTTTTTTTGACTACAAATCCCATAATTCCATTTTCCTCCCTCCCACACAACAGCCACCCTACCTATTGAAACATAAATGAACAACATCCATTCAAAAGACCTGTGGTTTTCAATTAGGGTGCCCCCAGCTGTTGCATTAGTTGCAGATTGAACTCTCTCTCACCAAGCGATCGCCCCACTCATTGAAACAGACAGGCTGCCTGTCATCAGCTGACTAGTGAGTCAGGTCTTGGCAACATTGCAACCTGGGAAAAATCTGCCACAACAGTAATTTTGTATGCTGTTAAAAATAAATATTGGGGTGAAAATCACAGTCGAACTGAGAATACCGTCACACACACACGTACAGACACTATATTATGAACGACACTAACTTTACAGCCCCTGTAGCATAGTCAAATAAAAAAAAATGGCCAGCATCCGGAATATTTAATTCCGAATGCTGTGTGCGCGCTGCGGTTGTCGTCCATGCCCCCTCGTGATGTCACGCCCTCTCAATGCAAGTCTATGGGAGGGGGGTGATGGCTGCCATGCCCCCTCCCGTAGACTTGTATTGAGGGGGCATGACGTGACGTCATGAGGGGGCGTGGCCGATCAGCGCAGCACGCACACAGAGTTCGGAACTAAATGTTCCGAATTCTGGCCAGTGGAGTAC
Organism: Hyla sarda; assembly: GCF_029499605.1. Taxonomy (NCBI): domain Eukaryota; kingdom Metazoa; phylum Chordata; class Amphibia; order Anura; family Hylidae; genus Hyla; species Hyla sarda. The sequence continues at coordinate 214,011,953 of NC_079193.1, read as the reverse complement.
CCCTTTAACCATTTGTCAGCAGTTAGATTGCTGTGGCTGGTTTAATATGTGCAAGTCTTCTGACTGGTAGCCACAGGGTGCAGTGCAGATAAGCTCTGTCCTAATGATGATATTTTCCATCAACAAATTCTGTCACTTATCTGTCTCAGAAATCATAGGGCATAATACAGATTTTAACTCTGAGTGATGCAGTTTCAAATGTTTATGAAGGTAATGAAGTTAATCTGTGTCCTAGGAACTCAATGTGATGCATTAAATTCACCAGAAATCCGCCAGAAATACATCAATAAGTGACATGTCACTTTTGTCTTCTAGTCATGGATTTTTATTGCTATTGAAATTAATGGGATATGGTTTTGAAGTTTTGGAATTCCCATGGATCTTGATACCATGTCAAAATCCACGTGCCATTCTCATGTGTGAACATGCCCTTAGAATATATGTATGAATATTTCCCTTTAGCCACATCAAACAAAGATGGTGCACCTCTAAGCCTCTACTAAAAGTCTGTGCTTATCCGTAGCGGAAGTGTTTTTGTTAACATACCTTCCTCTGTACAACATGACACATGCCTTCATTTCAATTTCCCAACCCAAGGCTAGGAGGAAGTTGAAACAATTGATGTGTCATGTTAATCTATAATTAAGGTCTGTGTTAAATTTAACAGTGTATCATTGAGATATGACAATAGAAGGGGGAATTTCCCGCATTATAAGTCCTATTTAAATCCATAATTATTGTTATACAGAAGGTGGCTTAGGAAAGAAACATTCTTGTTTTGTTTCTTGTAATAGTTATCTCATTTAAAGGGGTTCTCCGGTGCTTAGACATCTTATCCCCTATCCAAAGGATAGGGGATAAGATGCCTGATCGCGGGAGTCCCGCCGCTGGATACCCCTGGGATCTTGCACGCGGCACCCCATTTGTAATCAGTGTGTTCGCTCCGGGTCTGATTACGGACGATCACAAGGCAGGCGGCGTGTGATGTCACGCCGCCGGCGGCGTTTGACATCATGCTCCGCCCCTAAATGCAAGCCTATGGGAGGGGGCGTGATAGCTGTCACGCCCCCTCCCGTGGGCTTGCATTGAGGGGCGGAGCGTGACGTCACACGCCGCCAGCCTTGTGGTCGTCGTAATCAGACCCAGAGCGAACACGCTCCGGGGACTGATTACAAACGGGGTGCCGCATGCAAGATCCCGGGGGTCCTTTGGATAGGGGATAAGATGTCTAAGCACCGGAGAACCCTTTTAATTTGCAAAAATAGTATGGTAATGTTGAAAAAAATAATAATAATATAATGTGATAGTGGCAGCAAACTTAGATATATTAGAAATTAGATACTATTTCAAGTTAGGTGTCCTATAAATAGATTTAAAAAAATGTGGGAGCTCAACGTAAAAAGAGAAAACCTATACCGAGGATACCCATGTGCCAAGAAAGAGTACTAATAGTGTAAAAAGGGGAGGCAGTCCTGCTAGGCTAGGTCAGAGTAAAAGATATAAGGTCAAAAATTAGAAGAAAGAGAGAGAGAAAAAAGAAAACGTGTCTAAAATAGCATAAAATGATAACATTTATTTGGAAAAATGATGTGAGGTCTGCGGCAGGGCCCTTGTCGCAGACTGGTCACTAGATAAAATGGTTACAATGGTATAAAATGCTAAAAATATAAAATATACACAGTGGTATTGCACTTCAACAATTGGACAATGAGACAATGAAAGTGGGGCAATGGAACAGTGCAAACAGTATCTGTTTAGTTATACTGTAAAGTCATATTATAAGAGCCAGGATTAATCCAGATGAAAGTACTTAGCAAAAAAGTTGATAATCCAATAATGCAAATTTTCGGTAGCTCTGGAGCCTTCCAGATTGGGGCCCACTATAAATGTTTTTAGGTGCAGAGATACAGGCGATGCCCCCTCTACCCCGACGGCACGGGGGCTGAATGCAAGAGGGCAATCGCTATACAGTTCAGGCACTTAGTGCCTCTTACCGGCTACAGTTGCGTATGGCAACGCTGGAGGTATCCTCTCTACCCCAACGGCACGGGGAGCAGGTGAGAGAGTAGGTGAGGACCGGCAATGCGGTAACGATTGTCTCAGATGATGTGCAGGGTTATCTTAACACCAGACGCGTTTCGGGGAACTGCGTCCCCTTTTTCAATGGTGGAGGTTCAGGAAGACTGTATGACTGTATGACTGCCGCAGACCTCACATCATTTTTCCAAATAAATGTTATAATTTTATGCTATTTTAGACACGCTTTCTTTTTTTTCTCTCTCTTTCTTCTAATTTTTGACCTTACATCTTTTACTCTGACCTAGCATAGCAGGACTGCCTCCCCTTTTTACACTATTAGTCCTATAAATAGAAGTGTTGCCTCCCCCACAGTAGTAGCAATGAAGTCATCTTTTGCTGTTGCAACAGTTGTACTAAAAGATGTATTACAGTGCCAGCATGGGAGGGCTTGTAGGGTTCCCCTTAGAGAATAGTGTCAAAATGTGATGATCAAGGGTAATAGTAATTTATTTTTCACCACCAGTATGCACCTGCTTAAAGATTGTGAACACACAGAATAGCATATTACCTTACTGTCCCTGTGAACAATCAGGACAGGTGGAATTTTTAGTAAATTAACAAGCCCCACATTCGCCCTCTCTAAGAGTTGTAGATCCCTTTAAAGAGACTGTGCCATTGTATGCCTACAATGTATTTACACGACGTCCATTTTAGGACATCGTCAGTTGTCAGCCTCTTCCTTCTATTTTACAGTTCTTACAGGATGGCCAGAACAGGGGTCTTAGTCCCTCTACATTAAGGGTTCTCACCTCTACTTTGCCTGCTATCTTAGGAAGATCCTTGTCTCAAGAACCTCTAATCAGGAGGTAAAAGAAGCTGAAAGACTACAACCTAGAATCCTGAGACCTGACCCTCGGTGGAATCTCTCAGTAGTGCTCAGAGGGTTATGCTCTCTCCCTTTTGAGCCTTTACAGAGTATGGACTTAAATTTTTCGTCTCGGAAGACATCTTTTTTTGTTTGCCATTACTTCAGCTAAGAGAATAGAGGAGCTTCAGGCATCATCTGCTTTTGAGCCTTATACTCTTTTCCTACCTGATAGAGTTCTTTTAAGGTTTCTTCCTACCTTCCTTCGTATTCCTAAGGTGCCTTCATTTAGCAAAACAAACCAGGTTATATCCTTGAGGGTCTTTTTTCCTTCACCAGCATCTGAAGAGAAGGAAACTGTACATATTGTGGACGTTGCAAGATGCATGAAGATCTATCATGAAAGATCCAAGATTTTCAGGAAAGTGGAGAACCTTTTTATCCTTTTTTGTTGAAAGATCAAGGACTCAAACATCCAAGCCAACATTGAGCAGATGGATAAAAAAAAGCCATCCAGGAGACTTTTGTGACTTAGGGTCTGGGCTGTAGAAACATCTATAGCTGAGAGAAGCCTCACACTTTTAGAGCCCATCTGTGCTGCGGCTTCATGGAGTTCTCACTCCACCTTTTTTAGACATTATAGACTTATAGGGGTACTCCGGTGAAAACCTTTTTTCTTTTAAATCAACTGGTGGCAGAAAGTTAAACATATTTGTAAATTACTTCTATTAAAAAATCTTAATCCTTCCAGTACTTATTAGCTGCTGAATACTACAGAGGAAATTCTTTTCTTTTTGGAATGCTCTCTGATGACCTCATGAGCACAGTTCTCTCTGCTGACGTTATTATAATAATAATAATAACACTTTATTTATTGTTGTCCTTAGTGAGATTTGAACCCAAGTCCCCAACACTGCAAGGCAGCAGTGCTAACCACTGAGCCACCATGCTGCCCTTAGCATACATTTGCTATGCATGATTGCTAAAATGGACAGAGATGTCAGCAGAGAGCCCTGTGCTCGTGATGTCATCAGTGTTCCAAAAAGAAAGGAATTTCCTCTGTAGCATTCAGCAGCTAATAAGTACTGGAAGGATAAAGATTTTTTAATAGAAGTAATATACAAATATGTTTAACTTTCTGTCACCAGTTGATTTAAAAGAAAAAAGGTTTTCACCGGAGTACCCCTTTAACTATAGGAGTTCAGAAGACACCACGCTTGGCAGGTCTGTTCTGAATTCCATACATCTCAAAGACCATCTCTTATAGGCCATCTTCTTGCTAAGTCTCCACTTGTGCTGCTAGGACTATTAGTATTAAGGGAAAACAAATTATCAATAGAAATTAAAGATTAGGCTTGATGGTTTCCAGGGAGCATATGATACTCTACTGGTTGAATGATCGTGTTGTGTCTGAATGGGCTGCTGACCTTTGCCCTACTGTGTCATTGTGAGGAATGTTGTGTTTGACAGGAGAATTATTGCATGTTATCTTCTCCTTTGATATTTATTCACTTACTGAAATCAAAAGTCACCGTAAGTGAATCTTAGTAGTGTGTCATACAAAAATAGTATCACCGAAAAACTGGCAGCAGTTTTAGAATTTTAGTATAGGACAATGCCAGGTTTTTGTTGTGTTTGGTTGATGTTATCCTCTAGTCTATATAACACATCCCTGTACTGGTTTTCACTGTTGTTCATATTGGTTGGTTTATTTGGTATTGGTTTGCACTGGTGCCATTTGCTGTTTGTGTGTCTTTGTCTTGTTCTGTCTACAGTGATCCCTCAACTTACAATGGCCTCAACATACAATAGTTTCAACATACAATGGTCTTTTCTGGACCATTATAACTTGAAACCAGACTCAACATACAATGCTACAGACAGTCCAGATCTGTGAAACATGTCAATGGCTGAAAGAACCGACCAATCAGAATGGGCATTCACTGGTAAACACTTGTATTACTGAAGTGTATGCACTGAATTCCTGTCTGGTAGTGCCTCCCTAGAGTTCAGGGTGGTACTACATGTTCTGTACTACTCTTTACCTGTGCTAGGGTTAGCTGCTACTTTGGATACCAAGTAAGGGTGGCTCCATTACTTTTTTAGGCCATTGCGTGTACTGTACTGGACCCTGAAGAAGCTCCTGTCCTCTACATAGACAGTGATTTACAGCTCCCAGCAGCTCTTACTTACTTTTAGATATAATGACTTGCTTTATCTATATTAGTTATCTACTTATTTTTGTTTAATACCCACTTTTTTCCATAGAGTTATGGTCTCAACATACAATGGTTTCAGCATACAATGGTCGTCCTGGAACTGATTAATATTGTAACCTGAGGGACTACTGTATATTCATGAGAGCAGTTTAGTTTTGAAGTGTAGAAGTGTTGATTCCATATTCATTTGCTTAGTGTTTAGTATTTCTGTGTGGATTTTAGAATTTAATTTTGGAAGTTTCTTTGGTGTATTGTAGAATTTTTATCTATTGAGTTCTCTGGTCCTGTTGTTGTCAGCTGGCAACCATCAAGCCTAATCTTTCATTTCAAATGATAATTTGTTTTACCGTAGTCCTAACAGCACCATCAGTCTGTCTTGTCACCTTGTCTGTATTTGTTGATTGCACTTTATCTAATCTGCCCTGCTAAACCCTTACTCCCTGGAAGATTACTTCCACATCTGCCCAATGCATCTCATGGTAAACAGATATTTGCTTTTGCTTCTGACATTTGATTGTCTTGATTCATTGTTACACCTCTACTACAAAATTACTCTTAACTGCCCTCAGGAGCAAACATTCAAATGTGCATTTGCCCAATTGCTTACCCCTGTGCTATCACATAGTCCACATCCTTGTTAGTAAAGGACAATAATCTATCAGGCTCTGCTCACTTTAAATTGCACAGCAACACAGTGTTGCTACATTAGTACTGCATCACAGAGAACCATTTTCACTTCACCAAGGTCAATGCTAACCAACCACTTGAACTTGTCAGCCCATACAGGTTGTTTCACAAGGTGTTCAGACAATAACATGGTATTTACGTGACACATTACAAAATATATACGTTTTCCAGGCATACATAACCAGCGATAACAGTAACATGACCACAGGCTGTTCTCTCCATACAGGGGTAAGAATAATGTTTACTCACAAGCAAATAAAGGTTATCCATTGTATAATAAACAGTTTTCTAAGATACTTTATTCTTGGCTTTTTAGATCACTCCTTGCAGTCATTGAATTGGAATGCTGATTGCTTACAATGAGGTTCCTTATTGAAGGACATTAAGCAGAGATCTGGAAAACAATGAGGAACTGATACAGATAGCCAGATGTCATCTGTGACATTAAATATGATTTACCCATCTTATAGTGCTTTTAAAAGTGTCACACAAAAGACTGATAATTCCGTTTTCTGTTGAAGCAATACTAGAAGTTTATGTTTATGTCAATTTCCCATTATGCAATTCTGGCTACTGAAGAATGAGACCTTTGTCTTGAAACGCGTATAGCCCTGTTTGCCATCTTTATCTATTTCTATCAGCACCTTTATCATTATCGGATACCCACGATACAGCCCTCTGCAGCGCTGCAGTACCCTCATCTTGGACTACTATTGGGATCGCGCGCGCGATCCAGCACGAGGACGCCAGCTCACTTACCTGTTTATACCATCCAGCAAACGCTACGGCCGGACGCAGATCCGTGCCCACCTGTACCCCGCCGGGACCGCTGGAGCAACCACCTCTGGGCCGGAGCCAGCTCTGTGCCAGCTCCGAGCGTCATCACTACCGCAGGACAGCGTGAACTACATCCCGTTGCGGACTACAGGTACCATACTGTATGTACAGCATTTACGGAAACTCCTTTAAAACATTGTGAACAAGTCTGGCACTCTATATACCTTTACCTGCTGCACGGACATCACTTTATCATAGACCATTTCTTTAGCAAATTGACAATCATTTAAAGGTGGCTGATTGTGATATATAATTTTGCATATCACCATTTTATATATTTTTTATTAGTATATGTTTTTTAACAGTTGTAATACATCTCGTGCAAGGGCCCTGCACTGATGTATATTACATTATGAATAAATGTGTTATATCTTTTTTATGTTTCCAACTTTGATTCGGGACTATTAAGGAATATATATCTAATTTCCATCTTTTAATTCACTACAGTATTATTTTTATCATTTTTAGAATTTTTTAATTTTTGATTTCATCCATTTTCATCTCTTTTCTATTTTTCTTTCCTATTTTTCTTTCATATTTTCTCATTTCTTATTTCTACTGGCTCTAGAGGACTGGTTCTTGTATACACTTGTTGTTATACATCCTTTTTCTATATATACCTTTAGGTCTGTGGGGTATAGACCTACCCAGTTAACCTCGAGTCAGCCCTGGCTGCGTGAGCTACACAATTTTTGTTGCAATTTAAAATGCCCAGAAATAAAGAAATGTCAAGTCAAGCACAATTTGTCATGTATCCATATATTGTATACCTTGTATTCACAATGCTATATTGTTGTTTATATCATACTTGTCAGGGCTTATTTACATGTTGTTTGATGTGTTTTTTTTTCTGCAGGATTTTTTGCTGTTGAATGACCACACCAAATTTTACAATTAACCCCTTGGTGACGGAGCCCATTATGACCCTAAGGACAGGAGCATTTTTTGCAAATCTGACCACTGTCACTTTAAGCATTGATAACTCTGGGATGCTTTTACTTATAAATTTGATTCCGAGATAGTTTTTTTGTGACATATTCTACTTTATGTTAGTGGTAAATTTTTGTCGATACTTGCATCATTTCTTGGTTAAAAATGCAAAAATTTGATGAAAAATTAGAAAATTTTGCATTTTTCTAACTTTGAAGCTCTCTGATTGTAAGGGAAATTGACATTCCAAATAAATTATATATTGATTCACATATACAATATGCCTACTTTATGTTTCCATCATAAAGTTGACGTTTTTACTTTTGGAAAACATCAGAGGGCTTCAAAGTTCAGCAGCAATTTTAGAAATGTTTCTCAAAATTTTCTAAATCTGAATTTTTCAAGGACCAGTTCAGGTTTGAAGTGGATTTGAAGGGTCTTCTGGTTAGAAATACCCAATAAATGACCCCATTATAAAAACTGCACCCCTCAAAGTATTCAAAATGACATTCAGTAAGTGTGTTAACCCTTTAGGTGTTTCACAGGAATAGCAGCAAAGTGAAGGAGAAAATTCAAAATCTTTATTTTTTACTGTTCTTGTAGACCCAGTTTTTGAATTTTTACAAGGGCTAAAAGGAAAAAAATCCTCTTAAAATTTGTAACCCAATTTCTCTCGAGTAAGAAAATACCTCATATGTGTATGTCAAGTGCTCGGCGGGCGCAGTAGAGGGCTCAGAAGGGAAGGAGCAACAATGGGATTTTGGAGAGTGAGTTTTTCTGAAATGGTTTTTGGGGGGCATGTCCCATTTAGGAAGCCCCTATGGTGCCAGGACAACAACCCCCCCCCCACATTGCACACTATTACGGAAACTACACCCCTCAAGGAAAGTAACAAGGGGAACGGTGAGCCTTAACACCCCACAGGTGTTTGACAACTTTTTGTTAAAGTCGGATGTGTAAATGAAAAACATTTTTTTTCACTAAAATGCAGGTTTTTCCCCAAATGTAACTTTTTTACAAGGGGTAATAGGAGAAAATGCCCCCCAAAATTTGTAACCCCATTTCTTTTGAGTATGGAAATACCCCATGTTTGGACGTCAAGTGTACTGCGAGCGAACTACAATGCTCAGAAGAGAAGGAGCGCCATTGAGCTTTTAGAGAGAAAATTTGTTTGGAATGGTAGTCAGGGGCCATGTGCATTTACAAGGCCCCCCGTGGTGCCAGAACAGTGGACCCCCCCACATGTGACCCCATTTTGGAAACTACACCCCTCACGGAATGTAATAAGGGGTAGTGTTGCTCGCGAATATTCGCAATTCGAATATTATTCGCGAATATCGCATATTCGCGAATTCGCGAATTTCGCGAATATAGCGCTATATATTCGTAATTACGAATATTCGTTTTTTATTTATTTTTTTCTTCACAGTACACATCACAGTGATCACCCTTCTCTGCTTCCAGCTTGTGTGGTGTAAAGAAGGCTGTAATACTACTGTGTGAGACTGGCGTGCAAAAATTCGCGTATGCGAAAATTCGCTATGCGAAAATTAGCATATGTTAATGTTCGCATATGCGAATTTTCACATATGTTAATTTTAGCATACGTGTATTTTCGCATACGCGAAAATAAAGCGAGGGTATAACGAATATGCGAATATTCGCGAATATATGACGAATATTCGTCCATATATTCGCGAATATTCGCGAATTCGAATATGGCCTATGCCGCTCAACACTAATAAGGGGTACAGTGAGCATTTACACCCCACTGGCGTTTGACAGATCTTTGGAACAGTGGGCTGTGCAAACAAAAAAATTACATTTTTCATTTTCACTGACCACTGTTCCAAAAATCTGTCAGACACCTGTGGGGCGTAAATGCTCACTGTACCCCTTGTTACATTCCGTGAGGGGTATAGTTTCCAAAATGGGGTCACATGTGGGTATTTATTTTTTTGGGTTTATGTCAGAACCCTTGTAAAATCGGCCACCCCTGTGCAAATCACCAATTTAGGCCTCAAATGTACATAGTGCGCTCTCACTCCTGAGCCTTGTTGTGCGTCCGCAGAGCATTTTACGCCCACATATTGGGTATTTCCGTACTCAAGAGAAATTGCGTTACAAATTTTGGGGGTCTTTTTTTTCCTTTTACCTCTTGTGAAAATAAAAAGTAAAGGGCAACACCAGCATGTTAGTGTAAAAAAATTTTTTTTACACTAACAGGCTAGTGTAGACCCCAACTATTCCTTTTCATAAGGGGTAAAAGGAGAAAAAGCCCCCCAAAATTTGTAGTGCAATTTCTCCCGAGTACGGAGATACCCCATATGTGGCCCTAAACTGTTTCCTTGAAATACGACAGGGCTCCGAAGTGAGAGAGCGCCATGCGCATTTGAGGACTACATAAGGGATTGCATAGGGGTGGACATAGGGGTATTCTACGCCAGTGATTTCCAAACAGGGTGCCTCCAGCTGTTGTTGTTTTGCAACAGCTGGAGGCTCCGTTTTGGAAACACTGCCGTACAATACGTTTTTCATTTTTATTGGGGGGGGGGGGGGGGGGAAACAGTGTAAGGGTGTGTATATGTAGTGTTTTACCCTTTATTATGTGTTAGTGTAGTGTAATGTAGTGTTTTTAGGGTACATTCGCACTGGGGGGTTACGGTGAGTTTCCCGCTAGGAATTTGCGCTGCGGCGAAAAATTTGTCGCAGCTCATACTTCAAGCAGGAAACTTACTGTAAACCAGCCTATGTGAATGTACCCTGTATGCTCACATGGGGGGGCAAACCTCCAGCTGTTTCAAAACTTTAACTCCCAGCATATACTGACAGACCGTGCATGCTGGGAGTTGTAGTTTTGCAACAGCTGGAGGCACACTGGTTGGAAAACCTTCAGTTAGGTTTTGTTACCTAACTCAGTATTTTTCAACCAGTGGGCCTCCAGCTGTTGCAAAACTACAACTCCCAGCATGCATGGTCTGTCAGTACATGCTGGGAGTTGTAGTTTTGCAACAGCTGGAGGCACACTGGTTGGAAAACCTTCAGTTAGGTTTTGTTACCTAACTCAGTATTTTTCAACCAGTGGGCCTCCAGCTGTTGCAAAACTACAACTCCCAGCATGCATGGTCTGTCAGTACATGCTGGGAGTTGTAGTTTTGCAACAGCTGGAGGCACACTGGTTGGAAAACCTTCAGTTAGGTTCTGTTACCTAACTCAGTATTTTCCAACCATTGTGCCTCCAGTTGTTGCAAAACTACAAATCCCAGCATGTACTGACAGACTGTGCATGCTGGGAGTTGTAGTTTTGCAACAGCTGGAGGCACACTGGTTGGAAAACCTTCAGTTAGAACCTAACTGAAGGTTTTCCAACCAGTGTGCCTCTAGCTGTTGCAAAACTACAATTCCCAGCATGTACTGATCACAGAAGGGCATGCTGGGAGATGTAGTTATGCAACAGCTGGAGGTACGCAACTACAACTCCCAGCATGCCCAGACAGCTGTTTGCTGTTTGGGCATGCTGTGATTTGCAGTTTTGCAACATCTGGAGTGCTACAATTTAGAGACCACTGAACAGTGATCTCCGAACTGTGGACCTCCAGATGTTGCAAAACTACAAATCCCAGCATGCCCAGACAGCAAATAGCTGTGTGGGCATGCTAGGAGTTGTAGTTTTGCAAGATCTAGAGGGCAGTATAGAGATGACTGTGCAGTGGTCTCTAAACTGTAGTCCTCCAGCTGTTGCAAAACTACAAATCCCAGCATGCCCACACAGCAACCAGCAGTGGTCTATGGTCTATAGTGGTCTATGGTCTATGGTCAGTGGTCTATAGTGGTCTCAGACTGTAGCCCTCTAGATGTTGCTAGGCAACTCACCGGCTTCCGTCGCATCCAGGGAGCCGTCCTCTTCTGCCGCACGCGGCCCGCAGATCTCCGTCGCCGCTCGCCGATCACCGTCGCTCCGCAGCCTCCGGACGGGTAAGTGGACGTCGGCGCACGGTCCTCTTCGTTTTCCCCGTTCTGCCCGGCCTATTGTGGGTGGGCAGGACGGGGAAAACGAAAGTAAAGCCCCTGCCCCCGATCTGCTATTGGTGGTCGCGTCTAGACCACCAATAGCAGGGATAGGAGGGGTGGCACCTCTGCCACCTCACTCCTATCGTTTCAGGGGGATCATGGGTGTCTTAGACAACCGCAATCCCCCTTATATTCCGGGTCACCAGGTCACCATAGACCCGTAATGACCCGGAATCGGCGCAAATCGCAAGTGTGAATTCACTTGCGATTTGCGCCGATCGCCGACATAGGGGGGGTCTAATGACCCCCCCTGGGCATTTGCATGGGGTGCCTGCTGATAGATATATTCCCACGGGCGCATGGATACGCCCTTCGTCCTTAAGTACCAGGATGCAAGGGCGTATGCATACGCCATTCGTCGCAAACAGGTTAAGTCCATCTTTGATCGCAGCAGAATTTTTGATTTACCTATAGTTTTTGCAGTAATTTTCACTTTGTGGTTATACCACAACACAAAGGAGCAGATTTACTAAAGATCTACATTTTACATGCTGTCTTTAGCTGAAGTCTGTTGGCTTAAAGGGGTATTCCAGGAATTTTTTTTTATTTGACTATGCTACAGGGGCTGAAAAGTTAGTGTAGTTCATAATATAGTGTTTTTACCTGTGTGTGATGTTTTTTTTTTCACAATTCTTATGTGATTTTCAACCCAATATTTATTTTTAACAGCATACAAAATCACTGTTGTCTCAGATTTTTACCAGGTTGCAATGCGGCCGAGACCTGACTCACTAGTCATCTGATGACAGGGAGCCTGTCTGCTTCAATGGGTGGAGGGACCGCTTGGTGGGAGAGAGATCAAACTGCAACTAATACAACTGTTGTAGGCACCCTGATTGAAAACCACAGGTCTTTTGAATGGATGCAGCTCATTTATGTTTCAATGGGTGGGGTGGCTGATGTGTGGGAGGGATGAAAATGGAACTGTGGGATTTGTAGTAAAAAAAAAAAAAGTTAAACAGGAAATACCAGTTCACAAAAAGCTAGCCACAGGGTTATGGTAATCTCACAACATAGCCATTTAGCCCCAAGACAAGCGCAGATCCTTCCTAAGCATGTCCATTACTGTCTGCCAGGTACTTACTAAAATCACCTTATGGTGGATAACCCCTTTAAACTGCTACAAATTTACATAAAGACACAGGCTGAGCTGGCGTAGATTTCAGCTACAATTTACACCAGCTTCTAGTATATTTTTTAAATAATTTGTATATAATTAAAGCAAAAGTGCTAGGCCTAGGAGTTCCCACTCCATTCTGTTAAGCACTACCAATTAAAGGGGTACTCCTGTGGAAAACATATATATTTTCAAATCAACAGGTACTAGAAAGTTAAACAGATTTGTAAATTGCTTCTATTAAATAAATCTTAATCCTTCCAGTACTTGTCAGGTGCTTTATGCTCCACAAGAAGTTGTTTTCAGTCTGACCACAGTGCTCTTTGCTGACACCTCTTCCAGAGCAGGAAAGGTTTACTCTGGACAGTTCCTGACATAGACAGAGATGTCAACAGAGAGCACTGTCGTCAGACTGAAAAGAAGTACTCAACTTCCTCTGTAGCATTCAGCAGCTGATAAATACAGGAAGGATTAAGATTTTTATATAGAAATTATTTACACATCTGTTTAACTTTCTAGCACCAGTTGATTAAAAAAAAAAAAAAAAACAATTCCACCAGAGTACCCCTTTAAATAAAAGTGGTAAACACAGCCTAAAATAAAAAAATAAAAAATGCAAATTTTTACTTTAAGGAGCTTTGCCTATAGGAATTGCTACTTTTGTACGCCAGAAAATGTATTCAAGCATACAAGCCATAATAAATAACCACACCACCACACCTCAAAGTGAGCACAAAACCTTAAAGGGGTATTCCGGGCAAAAACATCTTATCCTCTATCGAAAGGATAGGGGATAAGATGTCTGATCGCGGGGGGCCTGCCGTGATCTCCCTGCAGCAGCCCGCATTCTATGCGTAGCTGCATCTGAAGTCTCGGAAACCTTCGGGCTTACGAGACGGGGATGTGATGTCACGCCACGCCCCCTCCATTCATATCTATGGGAGGCGTTGCGGCCGTGAGGTTTCCGAAACTTCAGACACAGCTACGCATTGAATGTGGGCTGCTGCAGGGAGATCGCGGTGGTCCCAGCGGCAGGTCCCAGCGGCGGGCCCCCCGCGATCAGACATCTTTCGATATCATCCTTTCGATAGGGGATAAGATGTTTTTGCCCGGAATACCCCTTTAAGCATTAAACAGGACTGACATTAGCTGGAATTTAGGATGCTAGTTGGATCCTTTAAAGTTTGGAATGCATTGGAAACTTATTGCTGGTACTTAATGTGTTTACATGTATGGATTATCGTACATCTAAGCCTATTTAGTGTAACTGGTTTGAGTTGTTTTTTTTGCATATCCAAGTGCATGATGATTTTGGCAACAACTATTCTCATCACACAGATAGATCATTTTAAAAGTAAAAGGGACATCAATGTTTCATCAATGGTGAAAGTTAGAAAACCTATTTAAATCAGGTAATGCTGTTATCATGATAGGGGGGCAGGGAACAGGGAGTTAGTGAGCCCTAACTGTCCCTACAACCGCTGTCCATTCCTATTGCTCATCCGCCCTAAATGACGGATTGACAACCATGATGATGGACCCTATACTGTGCATGGGTGTAAGAGTCAAACAAAACAAACTGTATATGTCAGGAAACAAGTCAGGAAAATAACAGGAATACCACAAAGCTACAAACAGATATACCAGGCAGGATATAGCATACTAACAAACAGTTCAAGAACCAGGATCAAGATTAATGGCAGATATGATAATATGAACACAACTAGATATGAGGATAAGTATACAGCAGACAAAACCAGGAGATGCAGGGTATGAACAGGTTAACTGAATGTCAGAACACTAAACACTTCAGGAAATTGAGAGCACTGTTCATACTGGACTCCAAACAAGGAACACACTAGACACCCCACTCCAATCATGGGGGGACATCGATACTAAAGCCAAATTGGCTCATAGCTAGCAGGCACACTCCACAGTGTGAACAGGATACTAGCCTGGGAGAAAACCTGGGAAATAGCTGATAATTTATACTGGAATATTGGTATAAGTTATTGGCTATCGGCCTGAAAGGTCACAGATTATCGGTGTCGGCCCTAAAAAATCGATAGTGGTAGATCCCTAGTCATGGGGGGGGGGGGGGGGGAGTGCTAGCAGAAGTTGTCCCCCGCTGGTAACAGAGGGACTTCTGCCAGTTAAATGAATGCTGTATATAGATGGCAGAATGCGCAAAGGACCTGCGCAATTCACTGTCTATAGACGGGATTCTGCGGGAAGGGGTTAAAGGTTGAATTGTGGAAGGTAGAAATTATTCTCACGCCTACTGGTAGGTGGTGTAGCTTTGCACCTAAAAATTTACCTTTGCGCACAAAATAGCGACTTTTGTGCGTTAAGTACCATGTCACCATGACGTACATTTGCGTTCATTGTCGTTAAGGGGTTAAAGAGGTACTCCAGGAATCGAAAAACGGGCCATTTTTTCTTTCAAAGATCTCTTGCTGTTTGTCTCTAGGTTGGGTGTGCTTCTGCAGCTCAGTCCCATTGAAGTGAATGGAACCAAGTTGTAATACCACATCCAACCTGGAGACAAAAAGAAAGAAGGCCTGTTTTTTTTTATTCCTGGAATACCCCTTTAAATGAACTACAGGTAAAACTACATTGCCCAGTCTTATGCAACCAGATCATTTCCTTATTTGTCAGATTAATTCAGCCGAGAGAGTCCAGTTCCAGGCTTTTGAACATATAGCAGCAGATATAGTCGGGAATTCCTTTTTAATAGGGATGACTAATAGTATTTTACCACTTAACGACCACGGACATAAATGTACGTCCTGGTTTGGCGGGACTTCCCGCACCAGGACGTATATTTACGTCCTGTGTATGACCGCGAGCATCGGAACGGTGCTCGCGTCATACACGGCAGGTTCCGGCTGCTAGCAGCAGCCGGGGACCCGCTAGTAATGGCCGACATCCGCGATCGCGCGGATGTCTGCCATTAACCCCTCAGATGCCGTGATCAATACAGATCACGGCATCTGCGGCATTGCGGTACTTTGATCGGATGATCGGATCGCCCGCAGCGCTGCGGCGGCGATCCGATCATCCAGCATGGAGGCCGGAGGTCCCCTCACCTGGCTCCGGCCATCTCCCGGGGTCTTCTGCTCTGGTCTGAGATCGAGCAGACCAGAGCAGAAGATCACTGATAATACTGATCAGTGCTATGTCCTATACATAGCACTGCACAGTATTAGCAATCATAGGATTGCTATAGATAGTCCCCTATAGGGACATAAAAAGTGTAAAAAAGTTGAAAAATGTAAAAATAAAAAGTAAAAAAAAAGTGAAAAATCCCCTCCCCCAATAAAAATGAAAATTGTCAATTTTTCCATTTTACCCCCAAAAACCGTAAAACATTTTTTAATAAACATATTTGGTATCACCGCATGCGTAAATGTCAAAATATAATGTTAGTTATCCCGTACGGTGAATGGCGTAAACGTAAAAAATTTAAAAAGTCCAAAAATGCTGCTTTTTTGTCACATTTTATAAAAAAAATGTTATAAAAAATGATCTAAAAGTTTTACATATGCAAATGTGGTATCTAAAAAAATTTCAGATGACGGCGCAAAAAATGAGCCCTCATACCGACCTATATATGGAAAAATGAAAAAGTTATAGGTGGTCAAAATAGAGCGATTTTAGATTACTGATTTTGTACAAAAAGTTTTAGATTTCTTTTAACCCCTTCCCGCTATTGGACGTATGCATACGTCCAGGCGAGCTACACGTTCGCGCAAATGGACGTATGCATACGTCCAAGCGATCTCCTGCTCTGCCGCGGTCGGCGCAGGAGATCGCGGGTGGGACTCAGCTGTCAATCACAGCCGAAGTCCCACCGCAGCTTCCGGGGCCGCAGCTTCCGGTCCCGGCAGCATTAACCCCATAGATGCCGTGATCAGTTCTGATCACGGCATCTACGGTGTTTGCAGGGGGAGCGCTCTCCCCCTGCCCATCAACGGTGGCGCCGCGATAAAATAAGGGAGATCGGGGGTGTCCAAGACACTCTCGATCCCCCTTGAAGAGATAGGAGATAGGTGGCAGGGTTGCCACCCCTCCTATCCCTGCTATTGATCGGCCGACCAATAGCAGACTGGGGGCGGGGGGGGTTAAAGTTCGGTTCCCCCCCGCTATGCCCACCCATCGGTGTCTGGGCACAGCGGGGGGAACCGTGTAATAGCGGCGGCGGCAGCGGCGGTCACTTACCCGGCGGCGGCTGTGATCATGGCGGCGGTGGAGGTGAGTATTTCGCCGCGTGTCCGGGAGTCTGTTGCCTAGCAACATCTGCAGGGCGACAGTTTAGAGAGTGGTCTCTAAACTGTCGTGCTCCAGATGTTGCAAAACTACAACTCCCAGCATGCCTTGACAGCTGTTTGCTGTGTTTGGCATGCTGGGAGTTGTAGTTTTGCAAGATTTAGAGGGGTTCAGGCTAGAGATCACTGACAGTGGTCTCTAAACTGTAGCCCTCCAGATGTTACAAAACTGCAACTCCCAGCATGCCCAGACAGCAGTTTGCTGTCTTAGCATGCTGAGATTTGTAGTTTTGCAACATCTGGAGGGCCACAGTTTAGATCACTGTCAGTGATCTCTAGCCTGAACCCCTCTAAATCTTGCAAAACTACAACTCCCAGCATTCAGGAACAGCAAATGGCTGTCTCAGCATGCTGGGAGTTGTACTTGCATGCCTCCAGCTGTTGCATAACTACATCTCCCAGCATTCCCTTTGGCAATCAGTACATGCTGAGAGTTGTAGTTCTGCAACAGCTGGAGGCACACTGGTTGGGAAATACCGAGTTAGGTAATAGGTTCTATTACCTAACTCAGTATTTTCCAACCAGTGTGCCTCCAGCTGTTGCAAAACTACAACTCCCAGCATGCACGTTCTGTGCAAGCTGGGAGTTGTAGTTTTGCCCCCCCCCCCCCTCCCTCCCATGTGAATGTACAGGTTACATTCACACTGGTGGCGGATTACAGTGAGTTCCCCGCTTCAAGTTTGAGCTGCAGCCGCAGCTCAAACTCCTAGCGGGAGACTCAGTGTAATCCGCCGTCAGTGTGAATGTAACCTAAAAACACTACACTAACATAAAATAAAGAGTAAAACACTACATATACACACGTACAAAAAGCCTCCAAAATTTGTAACGCAATTTCTCCTGAGTACGGAGATACCCCATATGTGGGCGCAAAGTGTTCTGGGGACGCACAACAAGGCTCAGAAGGGAGAGTGCACCATGTAAATTTGAGGTCTAAATTGGTGATTTGCACAGGGGTGGCTGATTTTACAGCGGTTCTGACATAAGTGCAAAACAATAAATACCCACATGTGACCCCATTTTGGAAACTACACCCCTCACGTAATGTAATAAAGGGTACAGTGAGCATTTACGCCCCACAGGTGTCTGACAGATTTTTGAAACAGGGGTCTGTGAAAATGAAAAATAAATTTTTTAATTTGCACAGCCCACTGTTCCAAAGATCCGTCAAATGCCAGTGGGGTGTAAATTCTCCCTGCACCCCTTATTACCTTCCGTGAGGGGTGTAGTTTTAAAAATGGGGTCACATGTGGGGGGTCCACTGTTCTGGCACCACGGGGGGCTTTGGAAATGCACATGGCCAAATTCTCTCTCCAAAAGCTCAATGATGCTCCTTCTCTTCTGAGCATTGTAGTTCGTCCCCAGTGCACTTCACGTCCACTTATGGGGTATTTCCATACTCAGAAGAGATGGGGTTACAAATTTTGGGGGGTATTTTCTGCTATTATCCCTTGTAAAAATGTAAAATTTGTGGTAAACACAGCCTAAAATAAAAAAAAACTGGGGGGTGCAGTTTTTGTAATGGGGTCATTTATGGGGTATTTCTAATACGAAGACCCTTCAAATCCACTTCAAACCTGAACTGGTCCATGAAAAAAAGCGAGTTTGAAAATTTTGTGAAAAATTGTAAAATTGCTGCTGAACTTTGAAGCCCTCTGGTGTCTTCCAAAAGTAAAAACACATAAATTTTATGATGCAAACATAAAGTAGACATATTGTATATGTGAATCCAAAAAAAAAATATTTGGAATATCCATTTTCCTTACAAGCAGAGAGCTTCAAAGTTCGAAAAATGCAAAATTTTCAATTTTTTCATCAAATTTGGGGATTTTTCACCAAGAAAGGATGCAAGTTACCACAAAAATTTACCACTATGTTAAAGTAGAATATGTCACGAAAAAACAATCTCGGAATCAGATTGATAAGTAAAAGCGTTCCAGAGTTATTAATGTTTAAAGTGACAGTGGTCAGATGTGCAAAAAAGTGCTGCGTCCTAGAGGTGAAAATGGGCTGTGTCCTTAAGGGGTTAAGCTGTACAAAAATATAAAAGTATCTAGCCATGGGTATCATTTTAATCGTATTGACCCACAGAATAAACAACACATATTATTTTTACTGTAAATTGTACAGTGTGAAAACGAACCCC